>NC_140932.1:117550280-117752780 GCF_014529385.1 Adiantum capillus-veneris | reverse complement strand
TCCCTGCTAGCTCTCTCCACCTTCGAAGGTGTTTGAGGTCTTGGGACTGAGGCTTGGTATAGTTAAAGCTTTCTTCAAGTTTAGGTTATGCTATGATGGTGATGCATGAAGCTTTCCATCTTCATTGCTTCACCTAGGTCACAAGGAACACAAAGAATGTATTGTAACAAGTCTCTCTTTATGGGAGAAATCATAATACAAATGCCTATTGGAGGGGGGACCGGCTCCACATAAATCCGGTCCTCAACTGTTGTCATGTTCTCTAAATTCTCTCTCTTGCAAAAGTATTGTCTATGCCAAGTTAACTAATTGCTATGATTATGTTTCTATCTTCAATTATGTCAACCCGCTATGCTCACAAAATCATTTCTTGAAAGTACTCTCATTAAATTCCGCTACTCTCGAATTGAATAGGCAAATTCCATTACATTGGTATCAGAGCATTTGGTTTCTCTTTTCTTGCTTAAGAAGAGAGGTCCTTAAGTAGCCTATAAATGGTTGATGTTGTTAATTATAATAGAGTAAGTGGAACTGGGATCTAATATCGGTTTTGTTAAGCCCACTATGTGGGGGATGGTGCGCACCTCGGGAGCTTTGGACTTAATAATGGAGTCTTTTTAGACTTGCCTACGGCTTTACCATTATTGAGCCATAAGAAGTCCGAAAGGAGCTAGCCCTTGGCAACTCTGCTATGTTAGAACTACTCCTCTACTCTCTATAATTAACCACTTTGAGCCGTAGGTGTAGATACTTAAGAGCCGATTTTCAAAGGCTAAGAGGAGTGGCAACTAAGGTTTTGTATTGCCAAAGCATACACTAAGTATAAACATAAATTTTGTTAACATGGCTGACAATAATCAAGAGAGTAGAATGAACATTGATAGCTTTGATTTTGCACATGAAGGTGCTAATGATGATGCTCCCATGTTTGTGAATTATCTCGTCACTAGGTTGCAACAAGCTATGGGCAACCCTTTTTTGCAAGCCAAAGTTACTCAACAACTTCGTGCTTATGGAATTTCCCTTCCTCTCACAGAGGAGAGAGAGCTTAGGAGGCCTCTTGAAGAGACCCCCAAAAGAAGACTCTCTCCCATTCAAGAGGAGGAATCTAAAGAGAAAGAAAGCAATGATAGTCTAAGTTCTTCTGAAGATGTGGCTCCACGAAGACGGCGGTCTAGACGATCGCCTACTCCTCCCAAGAGGAAAAGAGCAACCCATAGTCCTTCTCCCCATCACTCTGAAAGGCAAGAGAGGAAACAAAGGAAGAAAAGGGCTAGGAAGAGGCCACCCTCATCACTCTGAAAGGCAAGAGAGGAAACAAAGGAAGAAAAGGGCTAGGAAGAGGTCACCATCTTCTCCTTCTTCTTCACCTTCCTCCTCTTCCGATGAAAGTTATGGCTATTCTCCTAGAGAATACAAGAGGGGAGGATATCGCAAATCATTTCCTGCATGGCAAAGGTCACAAAAGCTAAAGAAGTTCAAGGAAGGATGAAAGAGTATCTCTTTTCTCACCTATGATGGCACCTTTGGTGCTACCGACAAAGTGTTGGCCTTCATCCAGCAATTTGATGTGGCCTTTGGGGACGAGGGCTTCACAGAGTCCTCCAAGCTACGCCATGTAGCTATGCACTTCCAAAAATCAGCTCGTCAATGGTGGGCTAGCCTTCGTGGCAATGGAGAAGCCCCAAAGACATGGAAAACTCTACGAGTTTCCATCATGAAGCAATTTCTTCCAAGTGATACTAAAGATAAAGTTCTTACCGAATGGCGCGGCTTGAAGCTTCTCTCGCATGAGTCTATCAACAAGTATGTAGACAAGTTTTGGGATTTACATCTCAAAGCTACTGTCTTTCAAAAGATAGACTTTGTCGAGCAAAGACATCAATTCTGTGCGGGATTACCTGAAGAGATGGCCGAATACATCAACTCTCAACGGCCCGGTACTATTACCGAAGTAATCCACCACACCATGGTTGCTTCACGCATCAATTTCCATCAAGGGGCTAGACGTAATGTCAAGCCCATGGAAAACAAAGATAAAAATGATGCAAAGGGGAAATCCAATGCTCAAAATAATTCCCAAGGCACTTCCAACAACAACAATAACAACAACAACAATCGGTCCAAGGAGAAGGGAGTTTACAAAGGTAAAAACAAACTCTTTCCTGAAGAGCTTGAAGCTTTTCGCAAGGACCATAAGTGTTTCAAGTGTGGGGAGCAAGGACATGGCTATCGTTCTTGCCCCAAGAAGAATACTCGCAATGAGACTCCTAGGGCTTCCACCATCGAAGCTCCAAAAGAGGATGCTCATTGCAAAGGATCATCACTTTCCTATGAGTGGGGAAAGGTAAGAGAGCTTGATGCATTCATCTTGTTTGACCCAGGCTCTACTCTCAACTTCATATCAATAGAGTTGGCCACCAAGTTGGGCATTCAAGCTTTTGAGATGGGAGATATAGTAGTCGTTGATGCAGCTTTCAAGGGACAACAAGCCTCCGTTACTCCCTTGATTGGGAAGTTGAGGCTTCATGTCCAAAGCTATGTCGACAAAGAAGACTTCTTCATCTCTCCTCTCCAACATCAAGATGTTATCCTAGGGGCACCATGGTTTGATCGCATGGCTGCCAACATGAAGTTCCCTGAAAGGAGAATTTACTTCACCTACAGGGGTAAGAACATGTATATAGATGCTAGTGAGTGTGGTCGCACTATTCCACTTGTAAATCCTCTTTCTTTTGATAAATCAATGAAGAGCTCAGTTTTTGCGTACATGATTTATGTCAAAGAGTCTCTAAAAGCTAATAATGTTTCATCAAATGAAAATGATGGGAATCAAGAAGAGTTAGACTTGTCTACTTTTCTAAAAGGATTCCAAGATGTGTTCATCGTTGATATCCCTATGGACCTACCTCCAAAACTAGGGGATGATGACCATCGTATTGAGCTCCTTCCAGGAAGCTCACCGCCTAACAAACCTCCTTATCGAGTCTCACAAGCTCAACAAGAGGAAATTATGAGGCAAGTACAGGAATTGGTAGACAAAGGGATGGTGAGGCCTAGTTCCTCTCCCTTTTGTTCTCCAATCCTTTTAGTGCAAAAGAAAGATGGTACATACCGTATGTGTGTGGACCATCGAGCACTAAACCATATCACTATCAAAAACATATTTCCCATGCCTCGGGTAGAAGATCTGTTTGATAAGCTACAAGGCTCTACCTACTTCAGTAGGATTGACCTTAAGAGTGGCTATCATCAAATAAGGATAGTGGATGAAGATATCTTAAAGACCGCGTTTCGCACAACATTTGGTCTTTATGAATATCTAATCATGCCTTTTGGCTTGACTAATGCACCAGCTACTTTCAATCGTCTCATGGAGAAAATTTTTAGACCATATCGTAAATTCACTGGAGTGTTCTTTGATGATATCATCATCTACTCCAAGTCTTTGGAGGAACATAAGCAACATCTCCAAGTGATTTTTCAAGCCTTGAGGGAGAACAAACTTTTTCTCAACCAAAAGAAAAGTGAATTCTTCCTTCAAGAGATTCAATATCTAGGTCATATTATCTCTCACGATGGTATTCGTATGGATCCATCAAAGTTAGAGGTAATAAAATCATGGCCTAACCCAAGGAATCTACATGAGCAAAGAAGCTTTATTGGTATGTGTGCATACTATAGACGCTTCATAGCAAAATTCTCTCAAGTAGCAGGACCACTACACGACTTAACAAAGAAGAACGTTAAGTTTGTATGGACTGCTAAGGAGCAAAATGATTTTGAAAAACTCAAAAAGAAGCTTACTTCCCAACTAGTCCTCGTGCTTCCGGATCTCTCAAAGCCATTTGAGTTCCAATGTGATGCTTGTGGTGATTGCCTTGGAGCGGTTTTTCTTCAAGAAGGGCATGCCATAGCATATGAGAGCCGAAGGCTCAATAGTGATGAACGAGTCTTGGGCATTTATGAGAAAGAGCTTTTAGCTGTTCTACATGCCCTAGATACATGGAAGCACTACCTATTGGGGACTCCATTTATCCTACGAACCGACCACCAAAGTCTCAAGTATTTCATGACGCAAACCAAGCTTTCCGACAAACAAATGAGGTGGGAAAATTTTCTTTCACAATTTAATTTCCATATTGCTCACATAGCTGGTAAGCACAATCAAGTTGCCGATGCACTTTCACGACGACCAAAAGTTAATGCGGTGTCTATAGCTACTCACAATGATCTATCCTCTATGATAGATGAGTATGCTACTGACCCTGACTTTAGAGACATAATGTCAGCCCTTGCTTTGGGGAAGAAAGAGGAACCATTCACCTTGCAGGATGGTTATCTTCTCCACGGCAATAGGCTATGTGTTACCCATTCCCTTCGTGAGAAGGTTATGTATGAATCCCATGCTCCTCCATATGCAGGGCATAGAGGTATTCAACCTACTCTCCGAGGAGTAGAGACGTATTTTATTGGCCTACCATGAAAGTGGACATACAAGAGTATGTTTCAAAATGTGTAGTATGCCAAAAGACCAAGTATGATAGAGGGAAGCAACCTGGATTACTCCAGCCATTGCCTATTCCAAATTCACCATGGGAGAGTATATCCATGGATTTCATCTTTGGATTACCCAAGTCTATCCATGGGAATACAGGAATATGGACAATAGTCGACAGGTTTAGCAAGCAAGCACATTTTATTCCTGTCAAAAAGACTATTAAGGCACATCAAATGGCAACTCTCTTCATATCTCAGATTTTCAAGCACCATGGATTACCCACATCCATCGTGTCAGATAGAGATCCTAGAATGACCAGTAATTTCTGGAAAGGTCTCTTTGAAAATCTAGGAACAAGATTGAATTTCTCTTCGGCCTATCACCCACAAACGGATGGCCAAAGTGAGATAGCCAATCTTACGATACTCGATCTACTCAAGACTTATGTTACCGAAGTAGATCAACGCTCACAATGGAAAAGTATTTACCTCTAGTAGAGTATGCCTACAATAATACTGTACATACTTCTACGGGGAAAGCACCTTTCGAGATCATAGAGGGAAGACCTAAAAGTCCCTTGCTTCTCAAAGTACATGGGAAGATCTTCGCCGCCAATGAGTATAGCCGTGACCTACAAGAATCTTTTCAAAAGATTAGGGAGGCTATAGCCATCTCTCAACAAAGGCAAAAAGCTGCTGCTGATAAGCACAGAAGAGCCTTAATGTTCAAAGAAAATGATTGGGTCTTACTCAAGTTTCCTAAGGCTTGATTAAGGCAAACGATGGGCAAAAATCCTACGGGCCATCAAAAGTATTATGCTAAACTAGCAAAAAGATACTATGGTCCTTTCCAAATCTTGAAGCCTATCAATGAGACGGCTTATCAACTCAAGTTGCCCAACCATTGGCTTATACACAATGCCTTTCATGTAAGCCTACTTTAGCCCTACAAAGGAGAGCCACCAACTGAAGCAATTATTGAAGACCCTCCCGAAGTTGAAGACCAAGAAGAGGTGCTACAACCCAAAGCTGTCCTTTGGCATGAAGACAAGGTACTACGACATGGTAAGATAATCCGACGATATCTTATTAAGTTCAAAAATTATCCTTTTGAAGATGCTAGATGGATGCAAGGAGTACAACTTAAGGATAGTATGAACCTTGTCAATGCTTACAATGCTACATTAGAGTAAGAAAATGTAAAAAATTCTTTTAAATGACTCATGTTTTTGTCTTATAAGACTAGTCCTCTTTTTGATTGTGCACAAATTTAACTAGTATGCATGCTTAGAATCATGTTTGTGATGACGACGTCTCTCAAACACCAAGTAGAATTTGTCACTCTACTTTGGGAGAATGAAATGGACTAAAGAGCAGATATGCTTGCGGCAGCTATGTCTCCCAAGCACCAAATGGATTAGTCATTCATCTTGGAAAGATGTCGTAGGGTAAACAAGGGATCCTCTACCCGCTAAGTACGATTGACTAATGACTAAGGCTTTATCTCTTCTACTTCATAGTCGAGGATGACTATGATTTCAAGAGAGAGGTAATGTCATAAAATCTAATATCTAACCAACCCAAATGATTTTCTCATATTAAATTGATCACTTAATGTGGGAGAATAAACGCGAACAAGTGTTAAGATATAGATATGTGCTTATAGATCTATCTCAACATGGGGCCAATAGTAAAGGGGCCCAAATGGGAGATGGTCTATCAAGAGCAAGGCTAACCAATGGAGCATAAGACCTTAGGATTAGCTTCATTGAAGACCTCCAATAATGTGTGTAAAAGTCCTTTGACCTTAGGTAAGCTAGGGCTGAGCTTGAGGTGGGAACCCGGCCCAAGCTCGAGGTGCTTGTCGTGCTTGAGGTGCTTGTTTTGCTTGAGGTGCTTGTCATGCTTGAGGTGCTTGATTAAGATGCTTGAGGTGCTTGATTGGCTCCATGCTTGAGGTGCTTGACTTGGTCATGATTAAGGTGCTTGAGGTGCCTTGAGAAGCTTGCCTGAGATGCTTGTGGGAACACCCCCTACTTAGTCATGCTTGATGACTAAGGGGTTGCTCATCCAAAGTCAAAAATATCCTACAAGGAGGGGGGTGAGCCTACAAGGTGGGGGGATGAGAGAACACACACACACACAACACACACACACACACACACCACACACACACACACACACACACACACACACACACACACACACACACACACACACACACACACACACACAAGGGAAGCCCCAGCTTGAAGAGGCAGCAAGGACACTTGTCAAGTTCCTCCTCATGTTGCCCTCATGGTGTGCCTGAAGCCTATTGGTTGGCCACCCAAGGGGTCCAATGATAATTTAGGATATTTAATTAATTGATTTTGCATTTATCAAGTCCTCTCTCTCAAAGGGGAAAGGGGGACACTTGTCCCAAGGCTACCCATGTTGCTTGTAATGGCTCCTGCTTGTGATTCGCTAGACCTGGAGGGGTCCAATGAGCTTCAAGCATGAGCTACAAGGGGGGGTCGACCCAAGCAAGCTAGGGGGGTGCTTAGGGGGTATAATCACCCACACACACTCACAAACACTCTGATTGTGTACTATGCAAAGTGCAAGAGCTCCCTCTCCTTCTCCAAGCAAGTAGAGGTTGAGAGCCTACACCAACACTCTTGGCTATGGAGTGCAAATCCATCCAAGATCCATGCTTCAATGCTTGAGCTTGCCATCTATTTCTTCTTCATTACTATGCTATTATGTATGCTAGCACTAGAGTTAAGATAAGTGAGGAACTAGCTCTTTCTCATATGAAATGTTTCTTCTTCCTCTTCCCTACCCTCATTCCCTGCTAGCTCTCTCCACCTTCGAAGGTGTTTGAGGTCTTGGGACTGAGGCTTGGTATAGTTAAAGCTTTCTTCAAGTTTAGGTTATGCTATGATGGTGATGCATGAAGCTTTCCATCTTCATTGCTTCACCTAGGTCACAAGGAACACAAAGAATGTATTGTAACAAGTCTCTCTTTATGGGAGAAATCATAATACAAATGCCTATTGGAGGGGGGACCGGCTCCACATAAATCCGGTCCTCAACTATTGTCATGTTCTCTAAATTCTCTCTCTTGCAAAAGTATTGTCTATGCCAAGTTAACTAATTGCTATGATTATGTTTCTATCTTCAATTATGTCAACCCGCTATGCTCACAAAATCATTTCTTGAAAGTACTCTCATTAAATTCCGCTACTCTCAAATTGAATAGGCAAATTCCATTACAAGAATTCTCCAATTAGAGAACAGAGGAGGAGGAGATTGAAGAAGCACTGACCGCCTTCATTGAGATACTCCTGCCAGGGTGTAGCATCATCAATATCCAAGAGGTAAGCTCCCCATCTCGCATTGCTCGTGCTAACCACAAATCAAGAGCATCAACTGGGAGGGCTACAAAATGTCGTCACTGTCATTAACCAAAGGGTTTTGTAAATGAGTTCTGCTAGAGGAGATGAAGAAAGAACGGTGAGTTTTGTTTTTTAAAATCTTAGCACTCTCACGACAGTCAGACTTTGTGTAGCACCAAGTGTTTTCTCTCTAATGGTCCGAGAAGACTCGTCAACTACATCAACCACAAAGTCCAAGCCACAAAGCCTAAAGCATTTGGTGGATGCAAGTGGGCCTGCGCTCTCTCCAGGCCTAGAAAGTTTAAGTGAATCGCAGCACTCTCACGACAGTCAGACTTTGTGTAGCACCAAGTGTTTTCTCTCTAATGGTCCGAGAAGACTCGTCAACTACATCAACCACAAAGTCCAAGCCACAAAGCCTAAAGCATTTGGTGGATGCAAGTGAGCCTACACTCTCTCTAGGCCTAGAAAGACTTGTCAACTACATCAACCACAAAGTCCAAGCCACAAATCCTAAAGCATTTGGTGGATGCAAGTGGGCCTGCGCTCTCTCTAGGCCTAGAAAGTTTAAGTGAAGTGCGACCACCCAAGCGTTTTCGCCGCATGCAAAATGGAAAGTTGATTGAGGTAGACTCTTCTTGCTCAGTCAGCTTTGAACCTAATGTGGAGGATTGTGTGGACTTCAATAGGAGGTAGATGCATGTGGTGAATGTGTCACCTTGTCAACACTTAAGGTATGAAACTATAAGTAATCAGTTCCCTACACCCGACATGGATAATAACAATAGGCCAGAAGTCTTTACTTTCCGTTTCTTGCAACATATCCATGTAAACATATATATTGATAGAAAGATATTCTACCAGCAAAAGATTGTTTCCTTGTTCGGAGCAGAAATGCTTGATGAAATCATGAGATCTCCACGTCCCATCATCTTACCCCTTCTTGATTACTACTACTCTTTTGATGTAAGCATATTTATTCTATTCTAGCTTTGCGACCCTCTTAGCTCCTGTTTAAATCTATCCACCCAACCCTGTAAAGAAGCCACTATGAGCCGCTAATGTCATTTGTGATTTAAAAAAAAAGGTTTGTAATTTCCTGCACATTGAGTTACTGCCATGGCAAGTGTCTCTTTTCCCACATTCAGTGGAAAAAAGGGAGAAGACATCACCACCAATTTTCTAGATGACTTTGACATTGCTTGTGTGGTTACCAACAAGGATGATGATGCCTCACGGCTATGAATTTTTCCTCTACTGATGAAAGTAGATGCCAAGTCTTGGTACAATGCTTTGCCCCAAGCTACCAAGAATGCATGGGTTGTACTACGTGCTGCCCTTGTGAAGAGGTTTGGTGGAGGCACAACCTCAAAAAAGTGAGTCTTACCATACACCGAGAAAACTTTATCGAGCGAATGGTAAAACCGAGCGAGACCCACCACAAAGACTGAACACCCCAAGTGCAATTTTTTTTGGTCCAATGAATAAAATGATTGACTTGTATAATTGGGTTGTACTGATGTTGCTATGTTGAGAAAGTGATTCATGATCGAGGAGAGGGAAGGGGCCCATCATCCGAGTAATTACTCTCTCAAAAAGTTGAAGTAAACCCTTAGTATACCTTAAAACATGGTGTGAAGTCATGAGATGCCCTTATGCACATGCTATATATTTTTTGGGCCAGAATGTAAAGATTTGGTGTGATATACACCCTCATCCATGGATAGACTTTGTCTATAAAACATCAATTACAATAGTACATAAGGCGGGTATTGATTTTTAAAAATTGGATAAATATGTAGAGCATAATCAATCATGTTGATCTCTATTATAAGTATGGCTTCCTATTGTTAAATTGAGCTCTCTTCCTTGTGAAAGAAAGTGTGCAATTAGAGACAAGTTGCGCCCAGAGGTAGTGGAGAGAGTAGAGGGAGGAAGGTACCCAGATTTAGAATATTTGACTTTCATTGCAAGATTGTAGAAGTCATGTTAGCACAACGATAACCCTTCATTTTTTAAAAGATTAGGCTATAATTGTGCAAGCAACCATATGACCGTAATCCTCTCCAACTCTGTCCAATAAGTGTGCTCTCTTTTTGCCAAAAGGTCTTCATGCTTTCTATCTCCTTTGATGAACTTTCTTCCATTATCCCTCCTTACATCATGTGCAACTCGACCCATAATAACATTCATCCCATGAAAAAGAAGAAATCTATTTGTAGTACAATGGTTATTTTTCAAGGATTTTAAGTATCATGTGACTATCTCACAAAAGTCTCTCTGTCTCTCTCTCTCTCTCTCTCTCTCTCTCTCGTCGAATAGATCTTTAAGATCTCTTGAGATAGTTTCCTAGGATGTTAAAATACTCTTCTTCTTCTTCTTCCTCTCTCTCTCTCTCTCTCTCTCTCTCTCTCTCTCTCTCTCTCTCTCTCTCTCTCTCTCTCTCTCTCTCTCTCTCTCTCTCTCTCTCTCTCGTCGAATAGATCTTTAGGATCTCTTGGGATAGTTTCCTAGGACGTTAAAATACTCTTCTTCTTCTTCTTCTCTCTCTCTCTCTCTCTCTCTCTCTCTCTCTCTCTCTCTCTCTCTCTCTCTCTCTTCTCTCTCTCTTTGGAATAGATCTTTAAGATCTCTTGGGATAGTTTCCTAGGACGTTAAAATAATCTCCTTCTTCTTCTTCTTCTTCTTCTTCTTCTCTCTCTCTCTTCTCTCTCTCTCTCTCTCTCTCACACACACACACACACACACACACACACACACACACACACACACACACACACACACACACACACACACACACCACACACACACACACACACACACACACACACACACACACACACGCGATATATTACTTTTGGTAGCGTTAAAATACTCTTCTTCTTTTTCTTCTTCTCTCTCTCTCTCTCTCTCACACACACACACACACACACACACACACACACGCGATATATTACTTTTGGTAGTGTATAATCCCAACATGACCAAGTGGTGCTCCACCTGCCTATGGACCTACTCTCTCTCTCTCTCTCTCTCTCTCTCTCTCTCTCTCTCTCTCTCTCTCTCACACACACACACACACACACACACACACACAGCTCCAACCAGCACTACGTAGGTTGATAGGTACCCACAATAGTGTTCGGGAAAAACCATTTTCCCAAACATACAAAATTCCTTTTCTTAAATTTGCCAAGAGGACATTTTTAAAAATAAGGTTATTTTTAAATATTTTACACTATTTTTCTCTATTTTATGGTCAAAAGTCTCCTTTTGCGCTTTCCCTCAACCGGCATTTTTAAAATCCAAAAGTAGCACGATATTAATTTGAGACACATTTTTTCCGAACATTGACCCACAAAGGAGGGAGGATAGCCTAGAGAGGGGATACGGATCTCATAAGGTTTGCAATTATTTAAGCACTTCAAAAATCTTGAAAACAGTTCGTGGCACCGCGGATTGTTTTTAGGAGTTTTTGGACTTGAGAGAGAGAGAGAGAGAGAGAGAGAGAGAGAGAGAGAGAGAGAGAGAGAGAGAGAGAGAGAGAGAGAGAGAGAGGGGGGGGGGGGGGGGGGCAAGACGGGCGAGACTATGAGCTGAGTGGCTTTTTTGCTATCACCTCTGGTCCTCATTCGGGGGCTCCTGCACTTTCCTTCTTTTTCCAAGTTTGAAGTGTGTGTGTGTGTGTGGCCAATGGTGGCTTGCACTTAACCCCATGATCCTATGCCTTCCTAGCACCCTAAAGTTATTGTTGAATCATCCCTTGCTGAAGCACTCACATTCATCATCAACTCTACTCTACAAGCGGACGGTGTTTTTCATTCTCGTACTACCACCTTCTCCTGTTTGGACACGCAGATGTGCAACCAAGTTCCTATGCAACTACCCTCTGTTGTTGCGCCATACACACTTGATCCCTATGAGATTGACGGCCCTCTTCATGGCATTAATCCTTATGTGCCCGGTCTGCAACTCATTCCCCATTTGATACCTGCATGGATATCTGAAGAAGAAGCTACTATTGCAACATACATTAACTCCACATCATCATCATCACATTCTCATGTATACATACATGAGAAGCATGTATACATACATGCTTCTCATTTCCAATCATCACCTTCCGACTACGACTTCGAGTTCACACTTAACATCATTACACTAACATACACATTTGCATTTAAAGCATCATGTATAACCGCTTTCACTGCACACTCACTATCATATAGTCTTAGTAGACAAACTTTACCACCGTCATCTACATTACCCGATAATTTTCTAATTGCCACTAGTATCCCCTTGAGGGGGAATAGTGGATTACAAGGACACACTAGTGTCAATAACAAATTTAAATTATTGAAATATCAGAACTTCATGATAATTATAAAATTAGTTAAATATAGCAAACCTAAAGTAAAAATGAGAACTGCAAATGTAGTAGCACATCTTCTACAAATATCCTATGATCCAGGATAGATATTACACAAAGAACTTTTTCTAGATATAATTTAGTTTCTATATATTTCTTCTAAGACCTTACTTGTCTTAAGGGGGGATGTAGGAATCTAGTAATAAGACCAACTAAGGTCTTAGACTAAGGCTAGCTAATAGTGAAGAGTTGTGACTCATCCCATGAGGCATAACCTATCACGAAGAGGCACACCTCTTCATCATCTATAAAAGAATAGGTCTAGTGTCTCATTGTAACACTTGATACAAGATCATTCAACTAATGAAGCAAGACACCTGCGTGTATTGGTAACTGTGTCTATGAGCAATGTGTATATGATCTTAAACATGTTCTAATTGAAACACTAATTGTGATTAATTATAAGTGTGAGAAACTCTGACTTTTTCCACACTCTCTTGCTGATTTTCTCTCTTGGTTGCAATCACTTACTCTCCATCCCTAGCTACTCTGACCGGCTAGTCGCAACAATGTCCCTTCTTGAATTTTTCCATTAGCATTGTCATTCACTCATTTAATTTAGCAACAAACAAATCTTTAGTGAAGTGGAGGGCGTTCAAAGTCTCTAGAGTCCTTTTAAGACATTAACTGTGATTCTCGAATAATTCTATGCTTCACATTTTCTCAAGTAGCTGTTCTTTCTTGTGATGCTCCTCAAGATCATGAGGGGAAAGGGAGAACGCTCTAGAATTTGGATGCATTCAATTAGAGTCTAGGTAAGAACATAGCGCGCGCGCACACACACACACACACACACACACACACACACACACACACACACACTGTCATAAAATCTAATATCTAACTAACCCAAATGATTTTCTCATATTAAATTGATCACTTAATATGGGAGAATAAACGGGAACAAGTGTTAAGATATAGGTATGTGCTTATAGATCTATCTCAACACGGGGCCAATGGTAAAGGGGCCCAAAAGGGAGATGGTCTATCAAAGAGCAAGGCTAACCAATGGAGCATAAGACCTTAGGGTTAGCTTCATTGAAGACCTCCAATAAATGTGTGTAAAAGTCCTTTGACCTTAAGTAAGCTAGGGCTGAGCTTGAGGTGGGAACCCGGCCCAAGCTCGAGGTGCTTGTCATGCTTGAGGTGCTTGTCATGCTTGAGGTGTTTTTCATGCTTGAGGTGCTTGATTAAGATGCTTGAGGTGCTTGACTGGCTCCATGCTTGAGGTGCTTGACTTGCTGCATGATTAAAGTACTTGAGGTGCCTTGAGAAGCTTGCCTGAGATGCTTGTGGGAACACCCCCTAGTTCAAGTGCTTTGTCATGCTTGATGAGTAAGGTGCTTGATCACCTAAAGTCAAAATCATTCCTACAAGAGGGGGGGCGAGCCCTTTTCCTAGGAGCTAGAGAGAGAACACCCACTCACACACACAAGGGAAGCCCCAACTTGAAGAGGCAGCAAGGACACATGTCAGGCCCCTACCCATGTTACCTTCATGTGTTGCTTGAAGCCTATTGGCTAAGCTTCAAAGGGGTCCAATGATAAATTACTTGAATTATCTAATTGATTTTTCATTTATCAAGTCCTCTCTCTCAAAGGGGAAAGGGGGACACTTGTCCCAAGGCTACCCATGTTGCTTGTAATGGCTCTTGCTTGTGATTGGCTAGGCCTGGAAGGGTCCAATGAGCTTCAGGCATGAGCTACAAGGGGGGGTCGACCCAAGCAAGCTAGGGGGGTGCCTAGGGGGTATACTCACCCACACACACTCACAATCACTCTCATTGTGTGCTATGCAAAGTGCAAGAGCTCCCTCTCCAAGCAAGTAGAGGTTGAGAGCCTACACCAACACTCTTGGCTATGGAGTGCAAATCCAACCAAGAGCCATGCTTCAATGCTTAAGCTTGCCATCTCCTTCTTCTTCATTACTATGCTATTATGTATGCTAGCAACAAGAGTATGATAAGTGAGGAACTAATTCTTTCTCCTACGAAATGTTTTTTCTTCCTCTTCCCTACCCTCATTCCCTGCTAGCTCTCTCCACCTTCGAAGGTGTTTGAGGTCTTGGGACTGAGGCTTGGGATAGTTAAATCTTTCTTCAAGTTTATGTTATGTTTGTGGTGCATGAAGCCTTCCATCTTCATGGCATCACCTAGGTCACAAGGAACACAAAGACTGTATTGTAACAAGTCTCTCTTTATGGGAGAAATCATAATACAAATGCCTATTGGAGGGGGGACCGGCTCCACATAAATCCGGTCCTCAATTGTTGTCATGTTCTCTAAACTCTCTCTCTTGCAAAAGTATTGTCTATGCCAAGTTAACTAATTGCTATGATTATGTTGCTATCTACAATTATGTCTACCGCTATGCTCACAAAATCATTTCTTGAAAGTACTCTCATTAAATTCCGCTATTCTCAAATTGAATAGGCAAATTCCATTACACACACACACACACACATACACACACACACACACAAAGGGAGTAATACTACCCTTGGCCACCATCTATCCAAGCCACCATTGGTCCCACTTGGAAATCTTAAGCCTTCAGCTTGATCCTTTTAATTTTCCTCCAACAGCTTCAAAGCTCCAAAGCTAGGTTGCCTCTCTGTCTCTCTCTCTCTCTCTCTCTCTCTCTCTCTCTCTCTCTCTCTCTCTCTCTCTCTCTCTCTCTCTCTCTCTCTCTCTCTCTCTCTCTCTCTCTCTCTCTCTCTCTCTCTCTCTCTCTCTCTCTCTCTCTCTCTCTCTCTCCCTCCACCCCAAGCTCTTCTCAAAATCTTGCTAAACTAGGGAAAATATAGACAGAGGCAAAACAGACAATCAGGGGAAGGGGCCAAGATCTGCAGTGAGGACAAGGTGTACTGCAGCCGGTGCAAACCAAAGAGACCCACAGAGACAAAGGCTAAGTGGTATGGGAAACCACTAGTGCACAAAGAGGTGGAGACAATGTGTGCATCGAATATAGAAGGAAGAAGAATAAGCCCTAGTGCTCTCTCTCTCTCTCTCTCTCTCTCTCTCTCTCTCTCTCTCTCTCTCTCTCTCTCTCTCTCTCTCTCTCTCTCTCTCTCTCTGTCTCTTTGCCCCAAGTTCTTCCCAAAATCTTGCTAAACCTGCAAGGCGGAAGAACAGGTCCGAGAGAAGAACAAAGGAAAAGAAAGGAAGAAGAAGTGGATTCCATGGGATTGAAGTGTGCCAAGCACGAAGAAGCCTCTCAAAGGGAGGAGAAGATGAAAGGAAAAGGTGAATCTAGCAAGCAGGCATCTAAGCCTCGACGAATGATTGACATAGTGGATTTTTCACTCGGTGAGTATGCTAAACCATATGACCTAGTTTAGGATGTATTAATGCAGGGTCCAAAGCTAACTTGGCCCCAATTACTCCATCTTGCACCAAGGATGAGGAGGCAATGGACGAAAATGGTAAGTACAAGAAAATCAAGACCAAGGATAGCTGGGGCTATCTCTAGGAGGAATCTTGATGACATCCTACCAACCATGGATGCCCACATCAAGGGGCAACATATCTCAAATGTCTACATAGATGGTGGCACACAGATATGCGTCATGAGTGAGAAAATGATGCATCATCAAGGCCTAGAGGTAACCAACACCCTGCCAAGCTAAAATGGCAAATCACATCAGAGTGAAGTGCGTATGCATTGTGAATGTAGTCAAAGTAAAGGCATTCAACACAGAAGTGGAGGTAGACATTATTGTCATGCCACACAAAGGGGAGGGCTACCCTATCATTCTTGGAAGACCCTGGCTCATGGCCATGGAGGCTTAGCAAGATTAGAGTACTGTAATGATCCAAATGAAGGATGCTAAAGGGAATTCTATATTCTATGGCATGAAGACTAGGAAGCAATGCAACATGATCTTGGAGGCATCGGAAGATGAGTTCACCAGTGACTCTTCGACCACCTCAGGAGAAGAGACAACAACAACTGAAGAGAGCGACAATAGCATCGAAGTAATGGGGGTCATCCTCAAAGATAAAAAAAGATTGACACAATTTGAAACACCACCGGAGAACCAAGAGGGACCATCAGGTACGCAACCCTTGGTGGATACAAGTAAGTCACATCGAATGCTCTCTAGTGAGTTAACTGGTGAAGAGAGGAAAGAATATGTCTCTATGCTAGGTCACTTCACCACATTGTTTATTGATCGTTATTACAAGATCAAAGGCATCACAGTGGTACAACATTGCATAAGACTCAAGGAAGGAAGTAAGCCCGTAGTGCAAAAGCTTAGAAGGCTTGGGGTAATTCAACAAAAAGCATTGCTCAAAGAGGTAAGGAATTTGCTACAAGCAGGTTTCACTTACCCCGTCGAAGACTCAGAGTGGATCTCTCCAGTGGTAGTCACACCAAAGAAGAATGGTAAGTGGAGAGTTTGTGTAGACTACAAACCTCTCAACACAACAACAAAGAGGGATCGTTTTCCCCTCCCATTCCAAGATGAAATTCTCAATGAGGTAGCAGGTCATGAACTCTACACAGTATGTGATGGCTACTCGGTCTACTTTCAGATTAGCATTGCAGAAGAAGACCAAAAAAAGACAACTTTCATAACAGCATGGGGATGTTTTGCTTACAGGGTGATTCCTTTTGGCCTCACCAACGCTCCGGCCACATTCCAATGCTATGTAACTTTTGTCTTCCAGCCATACTTTGGTAAGTCAATGCAAGTCTTCATAGATGATTTTTGCATCTACAGTTCTCACTCCCTCCATTTGAGAAAGGTCTATGATGGCCTGGCTAGGCTGCAAATCTTGGGTGGCCAGCTTAACGTGGATAAGTGTCACATTGGTGAAAGCAAGGTCACTCTTCTTGGCCATGTAATTCAGCAAAATGGATTGAGGCTGACCCTAGCAAGATTCAAGGTTTGCTATCTTTGTCATCACCCACCAGAGCTAAGCAATTGGTCTCTTTTCTTCAAAAGGTAAGGTGTTTGATCAGGTTCATTCACTTGCTCTCTCAGGTGTTTCTCCTTCTACAACAAGTCACCCATAAAGATGTCTTCCTATGGAGTGAAGAAAATGAGCAACAATTTACCGACGTGAAGCAGATCCCGGTTACACTTCCCACCATTGCACCCCCTAGATGGGACGAGCCATTTTATGTGAATCCCAGTGTAGGAAGTGATACACTTAGAGCCGTGCTAATGCAAAAGGGCCCCCAAACCTCTTTCATGCGTCCTATCTACTTCTCTAGTCGTGTCATGACTCCATCAGAAAAAGGATTCACTGTAGTAGAGCACATGGTGCTTGCATTACTGTTTGCAACTACAAAGTTCCGCTCTTATCTATTTCCTAGACCCTTTGTAATTCTGACAATGAAAGAAGTCTTTTCGTATGTGATTCAACACATGGATGTCTCATCTAGAATCTCTAAGTGGCCTGTTAGATTAGAAGAGTTTGATTACACCATGTAGGTAGAAAACTCAACCAGGGCTAGTCTAGCAGGTATTCTTACTCATCATCACTATGAGAAGAAGCTAAAGGTCAACACAGAAGGTGAGGAAGTTACACCAATGGTAGAGATTCCTCAGCTAGAAAGAGCTCATTCTCTTTTCTTTGATGGAGCATACAAAAGAAGAGTGGACCAGTTTGCAGCTAGCATCATCATTTTCAATGAGAAAAAGGAAAAGGTGTTCTCTATTGGACAACTATTACACTCCCACTCCAACAATGAAGCAGAGTATGCAGTTTTAATTCTTGGATTAGAACAATATATTTTGCAAGGGATTCAACGCCTAAATGTGTTTGGCGATGCTATGCTTTTGATAAAGTAGATAAATGGCACTTGGATTTGTAAAAAACAGGTTTTACTTGGCCAATTGTGCCAAGTTAAGGATCTTTTAAGAAAGTTTGAAGCAGTGCAGTTATTTCATGTCCCTAGGGTAGTAAATCAAGAGGCAGATTCTCTAGTCAAGGAGAGAATACAAGATGTTCCCATAGGAGCAATCAAAATGAAACTACCCCTCTTTCAAGGGAGCGATGCTATGCCTGACATCATCAGTTTCTTAAATATAGGAGAGTGTCTTGAAGGGTACACCAAGGTCCAAAAACAATGGCTTGTTAGAAAGGCTACAAGATACCGCCTTGTAAACAACAACTTATATTGATGGGCAAAGACGAGATTCTCAGGCGAGTACCAATCTCCAGTGAAATCACGGAGGTAATCTCAAGTTTCCATGATGGTGTCTACGGGGGCCATTTTTCTCTAGATATTACCACTAGGAAGATTCTACAAGCAGGATTCTCTTGGCCTAGTCTAAACAGGGATGTGCATCATTGGTGTAAAACATGCAAGTCTTGTCAAGTGTCCAGTGATCGTACACTAACCTATGAGCCACAAACTCCTATCATCTCATATGGTCCATTTGAAAAGTGGGGAGTAGATGCAATTCGTCCTCTACCAAGGGCCCAATCAGGTAAACTATACATTCTAGTTGGTGTAGACTACATGACCCGATGGGCGGAAGCAGCAACCACCACACACATTATAGCCCAAGAAGTGGAGAAGTTCCTATTTGAGCACATTTGTTGCCATTTAGGCACACCTCTGGAGATAATATCTGATAGAGGACCAGGTTTTAGAGGCGATGTGGTGGGAGAACTAATGAAAAAGTTAGCCATTACACGCCGACATTCCAACCCATACTATTCACAGTGCAATGGTCTAGTGGAAAAGGTAAACGGCATGATCTATAATATCATCACAAAGCAGGTGAATAACCACACAAGTGATTGGGATAAGCATCTCATGGCCGCTCTTTGGGCCTACCACACGACATTTCAAACATCACTAGGTTTCACCCCGTTTCATCTGGTATATGGAAAGGAGTTCATTCTACCCATCGAGGTACAGATAGCTAGCTTGCGAGTCATGGCTAGCCAATTACAGCGCCCAATTGCCCATCTCCGCAATCATCCTGGATCTAGAGAGGCTTCAGCTAGATAGGGAAGACGCGATCAATCACTATGCAACACAAGCAGAGAGACACCAACTCAGATTCAATCAAGGGATTAAGAAAAAGGGTATGGAAAAAGGCATCTTAGTGTTGAGATACGACAACAGATTTGACACTAGGAAAGATAATAAATTTCAACCCAAATGGGAAGGGCCATTCATTGTCAAAAAGCGCTACACCCCGGGGGATTCACCATGAAAAACTTACCGCATCACGTAAGTGCAATGGAGGGTTTTTTTTTGTAGAATTGGTTCCTTAGTACGTTTCTAGTCACTATGCTATACACTCTTTGACTAGTTTTACTCAGTTTGATCATGTGAGACCTAAATTCTATGTAAGATAGGCATATGATATTTTTCTTCATTGATTGTCGTATAAGCGTAGAAAGGGGGTTCATATTCCCTAATACAAGTTGTATATAGGGGTTTTATCAATGTTGTTCGCTTGCTGGTGGCATCCCGTTTTGTGTATAGAGTGAATCCCCTGGGCGCTACACCAATGGCAGCTACAAATTCATGGAAGCGGATGGTAGAATTCACAAGACTAGAGTCAATGGATGGAGGCTCAAAAGGTACTTTTTAAGATTTGATCCAGTATTCATGCTAGATATTCCAAAAGAGGGAGAACCCTCCAACTCTGCTGCTAGAGAATCAGAAGCAGAGTTAGAAGCATGAATGCCTCTAGCCAGAAGGGAGGACTAATGACGGCCTATTCTCAAAATCGTGGCCACAAGAACCAACCCCAATCGGGAAGGAGTGTACTACGAGGAAAATGATTCAGAGAAAATGTTTTTTTGCATGCACCACCACCCCTTCCATGCTTGTAGGCGGTGGGCCGCCTCTCAGTTTGGCCAAACTCCTTCATTATCACCAAAAGAGAGCTCCTCTCTCTCCTACTTGGCTCCACCAACATAGTCTCTCTCTCTCTCTCTCTCTCTCTCTCTCTCTCTCTCTCTCTCTCTCTCTCTCTCTCTCTCTCTCTCTCTCTCTCTCTCTCTCTCTCTCTCTCTCTCTCTCTCTCTCTTGTGTCACCTAGCCCAATGGGCGCATAAAACAAAATTTCTCTCTCTCAGGGGCCGCCATGCTTGGGACAAGAAGCCTCTCTCTCTCTCTCTCTCTCTTTCGTTATTCACACTCACTCTCACTACTCTGTCTCACCCCTCTCTTCCATACTCCCTATTTGTCCCTATAGCGGGCCGCCATGCCACTCTCTCCCTCTCCCCTCTCGTCCTCACCAATCCCCCTCTCTTCCCCTCTTGTTTGTCAACCAAGGCGGGCCGCTCCCCTACTCTCTCTCCCTCATCCACTCCCCCCCCCCCCCCCCCCCCCCCTTACCCACTTCCTCTCTCTCCCTATCCCGATATATCCCTCACCATATCTCTCACACTATCCATAGTCTCCCTCTCTCTCCCTTGTTCACCCACACCCTCACCCAATCACTCTCTCCCTCTCGTTGACTCACCATCACTCTTTCTCTCTCTTCCTCGGCAGCCATGAGGCTGGCAAACTGAAGTCTCTCTCTCTCTCTCTCTCTCTCTCTCTCTCTCTCTCTCTCTCTCTCTCTCTCGTCACACCCACCCATACACCACACACACCCTCTCTCTCTCTCTCCACAAGTCCCTCACCCCTTCCTCCCTCTCTCCCCATGGCTCGCCATCTCTCTCTCTCTCTCTCTCTCTCTCTCTCTCTCTCTCTCTCTCTCTCTGAGTAGAAACCAAACCAGCGTAGCCAGAGGATAACTATTTCTCTCTCTCTCTCTCTCTCTCTCTCTCTCTCTCTCTCTTGCTACATAGTCACGCACACACACACACAACACTACCCCCTCACACTCCCTATCCCCATCTTTCACTCCCACGCTCTCTCTCACCTTCCTATGTCGTGGGCCTATAACAAATTTTTCTTTCTCTACCTATACACGCACACACACACTCTTACCTCTACACACACACACACACACCCACACACTCCCCATCCCTCTCACCCCCCCCCCCCCCCCCCCCCCCACCCTCTCGTTATCTCTCTCCCTCGTCTTTGTACCCTGCACGTAAGCAGGCAGCATGTAAAATTACAAAAATACAATAATATCTCCCTCTCTCTCTCTCATTCTCGTGCACCCTCTTGCGGACACACACACAAACACATACACACCCACACACACCCCGATCCATACGCACACACACTCGTAGCACTTTTTAGAAAACACTCACACAATTCCGTACATGCTCACATGCACATACATACACAAGCACCCATAGGAACACACACACATTCAAACGCATACGCGCACACACATAAACACACAGTACACGCACGTCACACACACCCACAAAAGTTTTTTTGACATCGACACCCAACACCAAAGAAGAAGGACGACAAAATCATGTAGTGGAAACCTAAAATCAAGAAGTGACACCAAAGGCATGCCCCGATCGACCCCAAAACTAGCGAACGCACTACACCAGAAAAAACCCATTGTAAATTTCCACCTCTCTCTAGGTGATGGTCATAAGGGCCCACCTAGGAGATATCATTTTGAAAATTCTCCTAAGATAAAACAAGGGTCAACCATCTGGGACCCAACTCCTTGCTTTGTCTCTCCTGATTAGGGCCCTAACTTAATCAGATTATCCTAACCTAATGTAGCCTACACTTATAAAAGGGCACTGAGAGGTCACTATCGAGGGGACTGGCAACACTTGCGTCAAGAGAGAGGGGATTTTAGGGTAGCATTTTCGGAAGTTAGCACTATGAGAGGGAAGCCATGTCCACACCCTGAATCCAAGGCTTGCCACACATACGCAAGAGTAAAATCTATGTGCTTATGCAATCACCTCTAGAGAACGCACTAGAGGCTCACTATCTCTCTCTATCTCTCTATCACCATAATCGCCTTCTCGCTGAAGCTAAGGTTTCTATAAATATCACATTGATTTAAGTTTCCCTCACATTCCGAGCGGTTTTCATCACTTGCGTCTCTCTCTCTCTCTCTCTCTCTCTCTCTCTCTCTCTTGCTCTCGGTGTGCAGTGTTGATGCTATTTCAAACACCGTTTTCTGCGTTCTACCCGCTCAAAGCTAGGTGGTGCCCCCTGTTCATTTCACATGGCGAGCTCAACATGCACGATCCTCGCGTTTGAGGCCGTCGGAGTGCTTTTTTTTGCGAGCTTTTCATTTCGAGATTTTTCATGAAATGTTAAACTATTTTGAGCTTTTTCCTTTATTTAAAGCATTTTTCCATTTTGTTTCAACATCTTTTACATTCTTGCAATTCACTTAGAGATATTCAATAGAACAATATCACCTCACATTGAATAATTAAACGCCTCAAACTTACTCTCTTTAAATATGCTAGGCTAGAGAGAGAGAGAGAGAGAGAGAGAGAGAGAGAGAGAGAGAGAGAGAGAACATTCAGAGAACTCCGTATTCAAACTTACTCTCTTTAAATATGCTAGGCTATAGAAAGAGGAGAGAGAGAGAGAGCATTCAAAGAAATCCTTATTCAAACTTACTCTCTTTAAATATGGTAGTCTAGAGAGAGAGAGAGAGAGAGAGAGAGAGCATTCAAAGAAATCCCTATTCAAAACAAAGCTTAACAAGGTGTCTGCATTAGTGTTTGGTATGGATGTTAGAAAGAGTAGATAGTTCACAAAAGCATTGCAATCAAGATCACTTCAAGAACATGCACAATAAAACCCTAGATGTCCTATGTCAACATTCTTGAAACAAAAAATAGAGAGTGTGTTCAATAATTGTTTCAAAAAACTATGGATGTGATACTAAACTCTCTTTTCCACATATGGACCACAAACCACCTTTTTGAGACACTCCTCATAGACTATGTCATCCCCCTCCAAGCACAAAAAATATCGATAAACTCACCACATGCCTTGCCAAGACCTCCGCATCCTGAAAACACATCTAGTACATAATCTCAGTCATCCGTGAAGGTTGCAAGGAGCCATCTACACATGAAAATTTAAAATATGTAAGTCATTTTTCAACTATAAATTAAAGCTCAATTTACATTAAAATGATTATCTTCTCACCTGTAGAAGTCGGCGGGTGACCTCTTTGCTCCACCTCTGATAGGCATATCAAGAACAATGGTGCGTTCTTGATGCTCCTCCATTAAAAAGCTTCGTGATGCAGGAAACATGCGAGGGGAGACTTTCTCCCCTGCCTCCCTATTGTATGTGGGTATAGCAACATCCGCTCGACAAAAAACTCCCACCGTGAGATCAATTACCTACATATAAGCATACATTGTACACATTTGAATCAAAATCAAGTTAATAATGCAATCTTTCACAACAACATGGTATTTTGATTCACCTCCTCTAGGGTATCTGGGTGTCTATATCCCCCATTACACATGAGAGTCCATGTGCGATGAAGTCGTAACCCAACATTTATAGCATGGGTAATAATCTCTCCAATATGTTCTGCAAGACATAGAGTCACGACAAAACCTTCATCTGCCAAGAAAGGTTCTGCTACATCCATCACACCTTGCACAAGAGAAGGCAAAAATATATTCCATTGTGGAATCTTTTTGCTTAATCCACCTTTGAAAAGATGTTTAGAATGAGTCTTTCAAGTGATATGGATCAAAACAAAAAGCATAAACAAAAACTTTGAGTAACCTGCTCGAATTGGGACTAAACCATCCACCAACAAAGAGGTAGGGAAATCCGCAAAGATAAGACGAAACACCTCACGACAAGGTGCTCGAATTGGGACTAAAGCATCCACCAACAAAGAAGTAGGGAAATCCGCAAAGATAAGACGAAACACCTCACGACAAGGTGCTCCACAATGGTGATACAAGCCAAGACTTTGAGTGCTCAAATTTTTTTTAATGTTACACACAAAATGTTTGTTGCTTAGTACACCATCCACCTTGAACATTCTATTGATGTTGATACACAAGCCACAAAACCTTTTTTTTACCTTTGAATGGCAAAATCATCAACATTAGCCATATCAACTAGAAGAGCATCTACCACAGTTAAAAATTGAAAGCCTACAATTTTTCATTAAAAATTTATCTTAATTACAAGTAATATAGAATTGTTTTGCACTATCAAAAAACTAAATATTTAACAAGTAGAAACTTACCGGTATTCCATGAGGTTGGTCACCTTGATGAAGTTGATTGCTCCATAACTGACTCAACCACTATTGAAATGCTTTTTTCACTGCTTTCTTTAGGCATGTCAATCTTTAGCCCTCCTAATGGATAGGTTGTTTTGTTGTGGTCACCCATGTTTGACCCACTCGCATGATTTTGATGCTCTCTTTGAAGAGGTAGTGAGTGATTTCTTTCTTGTGTTCTTTGTGAGCCCCCATCCATCCATGGTCAAGTCATGATCGTGATCCATGTCTTCTAAGTTCTTTAAAGAAGCAGATTGGTTTCTATCGTTGTCTTTATTCTCTTCCAAAAACTCTACCACAAGAAAATTTTAGTGATATAATGAAAATTAATTTAGCATTTACAAACTCAGTCATTTATAAAAAACTAGAACATACTTTCTTATGCATTTTTTCATGCATGAGAGAGAGAGAGAGAGAGAGAGAGAGAGAGAGAGAGAGAGATCAAATGCTAACGAGTTCAAGGCTGGTGGACTTGAATGATAATAGGAAAATTGAATATCATAATAGAAGAATATAATAAAAATAATATGAGAATTAACTTGATGTAAAAAGAAAAAGTGTTATACTTACTTGCATGTAAGTCTAGTTCTTGCTTTGGGATCACCCCCAAAGGGTAGTCCAACCACCATGGGCAAATTCTGCACTCCCACATAGAAATACCCTTTTCTACCATAGAACCGGGACACATGGTATTTTTATCCTCTAGCTTTGACCAATTTTTAGTAACCATAGGCATAGTATCAAGTGTACCATTTAAAACACATTCACACATCCATCTACACCATAACAACATTTAATCTCTTGAGCAAAATAATTTTAATAAGAGCCAAAGACCTTGTTGGATCATGTAATTGCACTGTATAAAATCCTTTTACAAGACTCTTGTAGCTCAGGCATTTTGGAAGAGTCCCCGGCACTTTTAATATCTCCTAAAAGTTGAGGAAAAGCTTGCAAGCCATGATTTCTTAATTGCACCTATGGTAGTCATTCAAATCATAAAACAATGCAATAAAATCCACATTTATTAGGAAAAAGTGTCCAGTTTAGAAAACAACCTTGAAAAAAGCTTCAAATCCATCTGGCAATTTGAACTCTTCAACCTCCAACCTTCTTATTATCAACAAAGCTTCATCATGCATGTGAGCCCAATAAACTTCTTTTATAATGTAAGCCCTAAAGTGCTTCACATCACCAAAGTGGGAAAAGACTGGATCTTTGGCCTTTGTAAGACTCATCATCTCCAATATATATTTTTTCCTTCATTATAGACCAAAAATATATCAAAAACATAAACACCATCTTATATAAGTATATTCATATACCATCTATATAGAATTTTTTTGCTCAAGTAGAAATTTAACTCTCTTTTAATGTCACTATTTTCATTAGAATTGAAAAACATAAACAAAAAACTAGTAAAAAAGTATTGAAAAGTGTGATACCTTTCAGAAGGTAGTTTTGAGGAGCACAATGCATTTAACTTGTCTCGTGTGATTTTTACCATGGATGATCATCCCACTTCACATCAAAGAGCAACTCAAAAAATTCCTCTCCATGAACTGGATTGGCAATTGTCAAAAACTTATAACCTATATCCTTCAATCGAGCTTCTTCTTGTTTAGTTGCCTTTTGCAATCGCCTTTCAAACTCCACCTTATCTAATCCAAGAGCTTTCAATTTTGCAGTTTCCTTTGAAATAAATGCATTAAAATCATCCTACATAACCACAACTACATTCAATGAATGAATAATAAACAATCTTAAAAATATATATATAGTTAATACTCAATTCAACAATTCACCGTCCAAACTAGTTGAGAAATCAACACACAAGGAGAATTATACCAAGGAGGAACTCCTTGATATAATCTACTCTCAATTGCCATCTCTATCTCAGCCCACTTTCTGTCCTCTTGAGTGAGACTTGCAAGAATGCTCTCTTTATTGGCGATACCAAATTTTTGGAACATGTATATCTCATGCCCAAGATTTGGTTTCACTGATGATCATGAAATGCTACAATAAATATATAAACAAATGAAAAATAATAGTTTAAAGTGAGATTAATTTAGAAATACAAAAAGACCACAAATTTACAACTTACACATTAGTGGTGTCAAGAGCAAGCAATAGTTCGGCCTCTTTTTTTTTTCTACTTCCAAAAATTGGCATCTCACACTCACTTGATATTCCTCATTATCATGCCATACTTGACAAAAGAACACCAAATTAGCCAAAAAGAAGGTACAACTAAATCTAGCAAACAATTAGTGCATCGATGTTAATTCTCAGCAGAGAAGGCCCTGTTGTTATATAGCAAGATGCACGAGGAAGCAACTGGGAGGCCCAATAACATAACATTTGTAGTTGCATGTCAAGCATGTTCCATACTTGCAGAGAAGCAACATGCCTCATTTTTTGAGGGCTTTGTAGTCAAAGAGACTCCTCTCAAAGTTGGGAGAGCATTACATGTTGATGCCAAACTCCATGGTGTGCACTGTGATCCCTTTGTGGGTAGTGTCCTTGTGGATATGTACAGTAAATGTGGGAGCATCTTGAAGGTGGAGACTGTATTTGATGGGTTGTTCTATAAGAATACAACACAGAACTCGTCATGTGTGTGTAGGCTGAGCTTTGCTATGTCCAAGGAGGAGGCTAGGAGGAGGGAAGGGATCCCAAGCACAGATAAATGAGAGTATGTGTTGCCTCATATGCAAAAGTTCATGATGTTGAACACTATCAGGAATAGAAGGGAAGGGGGGATCTCTTTGAAAAAAGCTAAAATATCTAAAACTTTTTGTGATTGAAGTGCTACAGCCACTTTCTAAAGTTCTATATAGCAAGAATATAACAAGCTCCTCTTGGGGGAAGCATTACATACGTAGCTAGATGCGGTGGCAAGCTTGTGTCCACGCACCTAGGTAGGTTTGCCATAGTACCTACTCATGATGTTGAAAACTAAAGGGGAAATATAAGAGGCAGCACACATATCTATGTGTATTCATGACCACACGTGTCACTGCGAGCACTTGATAATCATCTATTAGATTACCACAATACAGGTCATCTACTTGTATTCTGTGTTCCAAGCTATGTAAGGTTTTGCTACAAAATTACACTGTTTTCAGCTAAAAAATGCCGATTTTGAGCATGACCTTGACCTCTTTGTCAAGGTTACTCACAAGATGCTAACTATCAGCCTCTGGTCTCTGTTTACGGCACTTAGAAGAGCAAATAAAACTGAGTAGTATACTTTCATTGCATTAAATGTCTACCAATATGGTCTTAACATGAATCCCAAGCCCTTCTGCAAGATAACTCAAAATTTAGCCAAATTATTGCCAAAATACCTCCACTTCGCAGGTTTGCAGGTCTGTCCGCTATCCGCGGTGTTGAACTTCACAGGCTTGCGGGTTTGCTATCCGTTGGTGGCCTCTGTTGAATACTGCCTATGTTGAATACTGTGCACTGGTCCGCCTATCAAATGTGGTAAAAGGTGCGCCTGTCAAATGCTGAATATTGCGCCCGCTGGAGGGATTAAGCAGCAAACAAGTGAAGATCCTCAATCGTCAGCGCGCGCTCTTATGATTGGGGAGCTCATGCATGAGTAGCTTACACTATGTTATTTTTCTCCTCCTCCTACCCCGCACCCATGCTCCCACAGCTCGGTAACCGTCAGCGTGCGCGTTGACGGTTACCGAGCTGTGGGAGCATGGGTGCGGGGGAGGGGGAGGGGATTGTACCTTGTTTCACGACTTCACTTCACACAGGAGATGCAGCAAGTCCACCGAGCAAGAGCTCCAAGCAAAGCACGACACACAAAAGTTGCCCTAGGTTGAAAATTACTTCAGTTATGCAGGCTAGAAAAATACATTACACCTAATCAGTGTTCGGAAAAAATCATTTTCACAAACATACAAAAATCCCTCCAAGACAAATCTGAACCGGAAATTTTACATCACTGGCCAGTGTTTTTGCAAAATTACACTATTTTCCATGTATTTTAAGCAAAATTTTCTCCTTCTTGCACTCCCCTCAACCGGCTACTTCCAGACACTGCACCTAATCGGTGAAAATAAGGGCAAACTTGATATTCTCTCGGCTTTCAGGTCAAAATTTGAATCTTTTGTCGGTGATCACACTAAAATATTGTGTAAATTTTTCGATCATTAACGACATTTTAAAATCTAAAATTTGAAGCTTTTGTCGGTGATCACACTAAAATATTGTGTAAATTTTTCAATGATTAACGACATTTTAAAATCTAAAATTTTCATTTTCACAAACATACAAAAATCCCTCCAAGACAAAATTGAACCGGAAATTTTACATTACTAGCCAGTGTTTTTGCAAAATTACACTATTTTCCATGTATTTTAAGCGAAATTTTCTCCTTCTTGCACTCCCCTCAACCGGCTACTTTGATAAGGCACACTTTTTTTGAACACTACACCTAATCGGTGAAAATAAGGGCAAACTTGATATTCTCCCGGCTTTCAGGTCAAAATTTGAAGCTTTTGACAATCTTGACTGTGGGTTTTTTCTGACCACTTTTTTTTTTTACAAATAAAAAAACATAATAATGAACAATTATATATGCCACTTGCATAAAAGCTTACTTAAAAACCATTTGTCCACGTCCGTCTCCAGATATTGACCTCTTTACTAACTGCTTATTTCTCTCTGTCTTCTCCACCTTGTTAGCATGGATGAAAAAGCATCCATCATCACCTGGACAATAGGTGATGAAGAACTTGAACGAGAGGTTCAACTTTGAGATGGAAAGCTCCTCCTTAGTGCATATTTCTTGCAAAGTCTACTACCACCTCACAAACAATTTCAAACATTGAATGCACTAATACAATTTGGATCTGAAGTCGCCCTTGTTGAAACACCATCTCACTTTGATATGGAGGGCCATCAACATTTCATTCTTGATGCCTCTTTATCAAAAAGATATGCTATGGTGCATACAAAGAAGGAAACCAATGATGTGTAAGACTCAGAGGATACAAACTTACTAAATGCAAGCGCTTTCTATGCTGAACCTATCAAGATACCAACCCAAGGAGACTTGCACACAAATTTGCAAAAACAACAGGAGAATTATATTGTCCTCGATAGTAGCAGTGGTGATGAGAAACTGTCAAAAAAGGTTAAGAGTGTGGTAGACTGGATATTATCCTTTTCAACATCTCACCGATTGAAAGACCTAATGAAACAATCCCATGGGCCTGTGAAAGTGGAAGAACCACCTAGAGATTACAATGGGAATCTTGTGTTTGAACTTCCATCAACTTTTGGCAAATGTGAGTCAATGAGTGGCATGGAGCAGAAATTTGATGGACATACATGGACGCGCCCCCAAACAACCAACATGTCCATTGGGTGTCCAGTTCGGATGAGTTATTTTTTGGGCTCCTTGGAATGTCAAAGAAATGTTTGTCAGTACTATTTAAACAATAAAGAATTCAATAATGCATATTTTCATGGGATATTTAGATAAACCAATAGGAAAAGGTTACCTTGCTCAGGAAGACAGGACAAAGATTACGTGTCATTATTGCAGCAAGGTTGTCACTTGTTAAGCTATATGTCCATGCATAATTTACTACGTTTTTCCAAGGGATTGCAACATGTCAAGATTGGTAGTGCATGTAGGCCACCATGAGCATGATGTGCAGAAAGGTACATCTTGTGTTGCCATAGAAAAAATACGAGGATTAGTCCAAACAGTGTTGAAGATTGATAGGTCTAGTGGTCCTCGAAAAATTCAAATGCTTGTGGCTCGTCAAGTTCTGATGGATTCACTCATTCTTGACAAGGGACATTCTATGGGAGATGCAGAACTTCAAAATTTTCTAGAAGAGATGATGCCACTTGTGCAAAACCAAAGGTAAGGATACATTATTTTTGTTAATATTTATCAGTATAGTACTTAAAATTCTTTTTTCTAATGCATAACAGATTAAAGAGTATCATTGCTTCAGAAAAACAACAAGGGTCAGTTGTAGTGGGAGATGGATTTGACAATATTCTCTTACTGAAGAAAAAATGCTTGTTCCCATTTTTTCATGGGAGTCGTTTTCCTGGCCAAGGAGGACTTCATGATAAATGTTTTGTTTTTAAGATGTCCACCAAAGGTCCTAGTTCAGGAGTTCATTTAATAAGAGGCATGGATCGTTCTGGTCAAGGAGATCTACATAATGCTTGGGTCCATTTTGACTATACGCATCGTGTTGAAGGATGGTCAACCATGTCATGCTCAGTTTATGACCCAAGGTGATAAATTTCTAGATGTATATAAAAGTGATAATTTAATCATTGACTAATACGTCTTACCATGCATACTTTTTGCCTCAGCATGAAGAGCTTGATGCAATATGTAAGACCAAGGAGGAAGATACAGAGTCACAAATATTATTTTGGAAAAGTCTCAATTCTGTTATGGTTGAGAATGGATATTCAATTGCAAATTTCACTGGTTTATGGCAGATGAGGCAGGTGCCAATTGGAATGCTATTCGAGCAGTCTACAATGGAGGAGCAGACAATGTAATGGAAGGTCGTGAAAGATCATGCTTGTTCCATTGGGAGCAAAGTCTCCAAAAGAAAACAAGAGCACTCATTCCAAATGAAAAACAAATGGAGCATATTTCTTTGTGTGAAAAATGGAGAACAAGTAGCACTTTGTTGGAAGCACAAATGCAAGCTAGGTCAATAAAGAGATGGTGGTATGAGAATGGTGTTCCAATAGAGAATCTGGTGCTTTTGAAAAATTGGTTCTCCTGGTGGGAAGATAGAATCCCACATTGGGGGGGCATTGCCATAAATGTGAGTTTTTTTTTTGTATAAATCTCACAATTATGTAGTAAATATTGTGAGCTAATGTTGTGAACTAATGTTTCTAATCTTTCAGGATGACTTGAGCCCATGGGATCGTGCTGCTATCCCTACTACAAACTTATAAGAGAGTATACATGCAAGTTGGCTTTCTGGAGAGGGAGGGAAAAAAAAGATCACATTGTATGATGCTTGTGTTACAAATGTCATCAACTCCTATCTTCAATGTGCAAAGCAGTTGGGATACTTGACTGGACGATACATAGGTACTGGACCAGATATACACTCTCTCTTGAATAGAGCACAATCAAGGTTGAATCCAACCCCGGCTACGGTGACTCGTGTGCTGCATGGGACGAATGATAATGAAACTAACTTCCAAGATCCAATTTTACATGGTGACAAAGAATCGGTGCAAAGAAAGAAGAGGTCAAACCTTGGCAATAGCTCACACCGACCAGGGTATATCATGGAGTCACGAGATCGCTGCCAACGTGGACGACCACGAAAAATTAACTTCACAAATATGAACAATGTGACTGTGGATAACTCAGCAAGATTGCAGGAAACTTTTGTCAAAGAAGAAGGACCAACTTACAATGAAAGTACAAAATATCATAGCATTGGTAATAAAGGTGGTCATGGTGGTGGTGTGGACAGTGCAGCTCAAATTTTGGAAGAGGATATACACAGGTCAATGTGGGCCCTTAGGCACATGCCAATTCATTGTCGTAAAAAATGCTTTGGAAGAGAAAAAGGAAAAAAATGTATGAATGTAATTGAGAGTCGAAGTCCTGGGTTGGTCGCACCATCATTTTGGTCAGAGCGCACATACGATGGAAAAACATTTGCTCAATGGATGTGGTTTTTTAACCACAATGTTGAACACACTTGGAATGTTGACAAACAAGTCAATCACATGCCTGATACACCTACAACATGGCCAATTCAACTTGGTACCATGATTTCAAAGGAGGAGTATGCAGGCCTTTCAAAGGCAGGTTTTCAACTACGGTGTGTAATAGTGCCAAGAGAGGGTGAATGTATAACCACTCCTCCATCATGTAAGAGGAGTAAAAAATGGAGGCATGGAATCTCAAAAGAAGCTGAAAAGCGGTTGGCTGCAGCTGAGAGTCCAAGTGCAACATTGATAGAGGAAAAAGAAATGGTGGCACACAATCATGTGTTTTTTCGTCTTCTTACTAGTGAATGCTATGATGTCCATATACGAGAAGATCTTACATGCACTTGTTTAGATTTTCAAAAGAGGGAGAAAGATAAGAAGGCATTTCTAGCCTATAAGCATATTTACTATGTTTATATATATGTCCTAGGTTTGGAGCGCAATCAACACATGGCAATGCATCAACCACTGCTCTCTAAGCAAGATTTAGCCTTCATACTTGCTCAACCTCCTCTTCTAACTCCAGTTTCAAGATAGTGAATAGCTATGCGATCTCAAACAGATGCTCAAAGTTATCCCATCGAAAAGTATTTTGGCAACATGGATTCCCCTACTAATTACCAAACTGCATTGTAAATTCTATTTTGTTGTAACTTTTTTGTGAAACCCATCATGGTATCCGGTGAAATTTTAACAAGAAAGATTATTTTGAGCTCTATCTTTCTAGGAGAAATGAAGTATTAAATTAAGGTACCGTGTCCACATTGGCAGGTCCATGTGTCGGGCACATGGTTTAGTGGTGGTTTATTTCACTACAAAGTGTTTTGGCATTTTAGTTGTCTCTACTAATTTTCGGATCACATTTATAAAACATATTTTATTCTTATTACTACTTAAAATAATTTTAATAAATGTATTGAAGGATTCTTTGTATTTGTGGGCTTACTAGCAACAACGGTTCTATCGTGAACCATTAATGTTGGGTATTATATCCATATTTTGTGGTTAGTGTTTTTTTAAATAGCTTACACTAAGTGGTGAAAAGCTCATTATATATGATGAAATATGCAAAAGCTCTAACTAGGAATTGTAAGGCTCGAAATCACAAGCTCGCAAATTTATAACTCCCAGGCCGTCGGGGTCCGTGTCGCGCTTTGCGCTCGTCACCCTCACTTAGCCTTGATGTCCGTAGGTGTGGATTTGAATGTGTGTGAGGGCCCTATTATTTTCACCTATTGATCTTGATATGTATTGTGATGATGATCTGCTGCCTCACAGGTTTGGTTCTCATACTACTGTAAATTTGATGTCTATTGTGTCTAAAAAAACCTTAACATACAACATCAATCTAATCTCTAATAACTGTGATAACTTGTGAGGATTAGCTTGATAATTTCTAACTATTTAGTTGTAATCCTTTGGGGAGATTTACGTGCTGCATGTATGGTTTTCATGATGTGAATGAATGAATATCTCATATATTCTACTGTAGTAATATTTGGCATAGCTGACTATTTGGTATAATGTTATGGTATGACATTAGCATGGCCTAAACTATAAGTACATATCTGATGTTATATTTGGGCTATTGGTTATTCAAAACACTACCTCTATGTTGATTGGTTTTGTCTTTGCTATAATTTTGATATGATAGAGGCATCGCATATAGGCGATATGGAATCTTTCTATAGTAAAATGAGGTGGGTAAAATTCCCATTTTTTGACACTAAATATATGTTGCCTTTTGAGCTTTAACATACTCTACCCTATGATAGGTGCAGCTCGGGTCTTCTTTTACTCCCTTAGATTTCTATTAAGTATACTTCACCTCTTTATTGACAAACCTTTTCTCATGTTATGCATACTATAAAACATGGCTGGTAATTAGTTGTTTAACTAGGATGGATAAGACTCTAAACATTCATAGTTTATAAACTTTAACTATTGAAGTATATTGCACTTTAAGGTTTACTTTGATTAAATCTAGGACGGATAGGTTCTAAATCAATGAAAAGTAGCGGTTTGCTTCTGGCTTTTTGAGTTTTTGTACTACTAGGAGTTTTTTGTACTACTGGTTTCCCTAGATTAAGCATAGTAAGCAATTTTGATGAGTTCTATTTTACTAAGGGTTACTAGGTACTAGTTCTGGTCTTCACATGTTATCATATTGAAGAAATTTGATCTATTATAGTTTTGAGTAGGTGGGATTATGACTTCGAGTTGGGACTTATACTAGTTCTCTGAATATTACTAGTCTCCACAGGCTAGGATTGGTTCCTTTTGCCTAGTTGACTTATTCCCATTGCTTCTATAAGGCTAGTAGATTCTAATGGAATTTAGTTTGTCTATACTGGGACTAGCTAAGAAGGTCACTTAAGAGTTAGGAAATTGGTTTTTTTATTGATCATTTTGATTAAAAGGTATAGTGGATATTGTTTACTTGGGTATTGTTTACTATTATACAAGATAGAAATATGGTTGAGTTTGATAAAAGGCTTTCATTGTTGGATGCAGCCTTTTTTGGTTTGACTCTTAATATTACCATGTTGGACCTGGATAGAACTCACATACGGTGGCTTAAGCCGTCAAGGCTAGAGAATCTTATGAGAATCTCATCAAGGTTGTGAGGTCTATGGGAATGTCCATTGGTGCATGAACACACACACACACACACACACACACATAGACACTTATCTAGCTGACAAGTCGTTGGCTAACCCTTGGGTGACAGCTTCCCTTTTTGGTGTGCTAACCTAGAACTGCTACTCTCTAGAAAAGTTTCACTGAGTCTCTGGACAAGACCACATGTAATTTCTCATGGTACCAAATCTCTACCAGATGTATACCACACCCACACACACCCTTGCTTATTACATATAGATACTATTCTTTATTTCGTCCCTTCTCCAGTCACAACCTTTGTCTCACTCTACGAGCTGACATTGTCGATTCTTATATCTACGTTATGATGGCATGCTGGAATTCCTTGTGGGATCCCTTGGCTTGGAGATACATCCTAGTGTTGCCCGCCCTTCTCAATGGGGTGCAGTGCACACACAAAGCCAATAAATTTCCGAACACCCACTCACTCGAGGAAAGGTGGTCGCCTTTAAGTTATTTATCTTCTTTATCACAAACTGAGGGTCGGGATCATACTTGGCTGGTTTGAGTAGTTGGTTTCCAACTTAAATATAGTGTAATGGGTTTAAGGATGCCCATTTGGTCGATATTCATGGTACAACTTGATGCATATTATATACCTCACTGCATATCAATCAGGGATAGTCGCCCAGATCTGCTTAGCCCGGATCACACATACTTTGACTCGAGCGTTTACTGCTACCCACCCACCCACTCACACTATGTGTTTTGGTGCATGAATTATACACCTTAACAATAGTACCATTTCTCGGGTAGTTCTCTTACTGCTTATATCTCGCCAGCACAGCTCTGGGCATACACTTTCCCACGAGTGCATAGGGGAGACATGCTTCAGCCTATGATCTTCGCTTGCATACACCCTTGCTTGGAATTGCTCTTGCCACAAGTCGTCTTCCTTGCTCAAACCCTAGAACCCCAAGGGAACACACTTCACAACTGGATCTCGTTTGGTTTAGCTGGAGCTTTGAACTGGTGGTGAGATAACTCACCTAATGTGGAGGCTCATAATGAGTGTTGAAAGGCCGCCCTTTCAACAACGTTTCCATAAAGATTCCTCAAAGATTCTATAAAGATTCCACATGAAGATGGTGATGAAGTAATGAAGATGAAGATGGATGCTGCAACATGAAGATACAAGTTCATGGATGTCATCGAATATCCCATTATTATTATTTTGAGCCATTACGGCCACTTTTGTAATGTTTACAGGAACCTCATATTTTAAATCGGCACTTGTATTTTGGCCGTAGATGCTTGTATCATGAGTAAAGCGAACTCAGTTTCTTGTAATTAAGCTCTGTAGAAGCCTAGGGACAATTCAGGTCATTTGGCCGGACATTAGGTTTGAAGGCTTGGTATATAAGCTAAAACCTAAGGCTTTGTAAAGGACACATTACGTTATCTCAATTAATATACAGTCGTGGGTTCTGCAGCACACAGTAGTGAGCTTCACGCACACACACCACCGTGCACAGTAATCACATTGTAGATATGAGAGTAGGAGCGTGTTAGCATCGAGGAGCTCTCCGCGTCGACGCAAGCAATGCTAGCCGAGGACCACATCACGAGCCCGCCTGCTACGAGCTATATTTGGTCATAAGTATCTCAAACGATATCCAATCTGAATGATCGAGTAGTTGTTAGAATCAGGGCGAGAAGCTCTTCGTGTTGATGTCTTTGTAGATCAGTTCCGGACACTTTGGAAATTGCTATTTTGAGTCTATCGCGACAGCGATTAGAGGTCTTACAGTTATGGTTTTCAGGGTTTAGGTGTTTGGCCATATAGGATATGTCCTTGTGAGTCTTACCCTCCGATTTCGAGTCATTCCGATATGATTTGAGACTGTTTCGAGCTTGTAGTGTTTCGTAGGATGCGTTGTCTATTTCTTTGCTTTATGGTAGTGTTGTGGTAGGATTAGTGACTGTAGAGTGTTGTTCGTGTCTAGCTCAGGGTTGACAACCCAGAGATTGCCTCCATGCCCTAGTCGGGTCAGCTACGTCCTCGGATTGATAGTTTGTTGGTCTGTGTTCTCACTGTGCTCCATCGTCCGTCGCGGCGTACCCGCTAACATTGGCGCCGTTGCCGGGGACGAAGCGCCTAAACTAGCGTAGACCACATCACTCGAGTTTGACAATATAGCGTTTCTCTAGAGTTTTCTAGAGTGTTGTCACCATTTGCCTTCTTAGTGGGAAGTCAGAGAGCGGATCTCTTGACTGAGGGATAGCCAGGGAGCCTGCGTCTCGTCAAGGTGGTCCACCATGAGGTTGAGGTATGGTTATATTATTTTGTTGTGTGTTTAGATTAGGTTTTATGGTTTGTGTGTTTGGTTGTGACTTATGGTTGTGAAGAACTTGAAAGAGAAAAAAAAAACGCAAAGAAAAACGCAAAAGGTAAGCAAGAGGTTGTTTGCTTGCCAGAAAGGAAAAACAACCATTCAACCATCCAAAGTAGGACTTTAGGTAGTGTAGGACATCTGATGTTGATCTAGAGCAATTTTGACATGAAAATGTGCTTGAAAACACAAAAGGCGAAATTGTGCTGATTGTGGTAAAAGTGCTCTAAAATGGTCGTTTGAAAGCCGATTTGAGTGCTTGTTTTTGCATTGGAGACCTTAAGGTAGGGATAAAACACAGATTTGGTCCAATCCAAAAAAACAAAAAAAAATCTGAAACCAAATCTGCAATTCTCCAAAAAAAAAAGTTTGACCTCAAGACCTTGTTTTGCATATGCTCTAGAGTTTGTATGTGAAATTTCAAATCATTTGCATCAGTGCTTGTGCATCTAAGTGGGAATTTGCTTTTTCTGAGTGTAAGGAAGTGAACCGTGAAAAGCTTGAATCCAAAGGAAAAGAAGTCCAAATTGAATGAAACTTTGGGGATAGGCTTCTAAGGGCATTGGGAACCAAACTGTCCAAAAATAGAGAAAAAAATACTTTCCAGTGGCTCTCTACCCAGTCTATCGCGATAGACTGGTGAATTGGAGATAGACTCACAAACAGACAAAACCCCTCATGCCACAGGTAAAACACATCAATACAAGGCTGCTCCCAAAAATTGAGTGTACTTGGACACATGCTTGACCACCAAACCTCAAGTCTGGTGTTTAGAGTCTAAGTTCAGAGACACAGTGGTAAAAAGACCTTGACCAATAGTCCAAACACTGCACAACTTTGTGTATTCACTATACAGAGGATAAGGAAACTAGTTGTGAAGAGAACTTTGTAAAAAGACCAAAACTGGGAAACTTTATGAGCCTATCGCGATAGGTTGGGGATATTTAGTTGTGGACCTTATTTTGCAAATCCCTCCTAGGGATAGCTTAAGCAGAGCCTACATAGCATACACACCAAATTTCAAGGTGTTTGGATCGCTAGAAGTGAATCTAAAACCCAGATAGAGATTCAGGTTCTGACAAAAACACTAAAAATGGCCCAAAACACAAACCAAGTGTCCAAATTGCATGAAATTTGAGGGATAGACACAAGAGAGTAAGGAGAATCTAAAAGTGAAGTCACAATTTTGAGTTGACTTTTCCTGCACAATCTGCTGTGCCTATCGCGATAGACTCATGACATTTTGAGTGGGACAGTTTTTGGAAATTGTGACCAGATAGCTTGAATCCACTCCTCACCTAGACCTTAACCATCATTTCAAATTTGAAATTGGACATCAAGAAGACCACCAAAGCACTTGTCTGGTGTTTTGAGTCAGACTTCAGAGACAAATTGGGTAAAGGGACTTGACCAAATTTCCAAACCTTATGAAACTTGGTATACATGATCTACAGAGGGTAGGGAACACATCTGTGAAGAGAAAATTTGAAAAAAGTGTCATTTTAGCATACTTGGTGAGTCTATCGCGATAGACTAAGAACCTAGTGATAGAAACAGTTGTTTCCAAAAACCTCTGTGGCATAGCTTGTTTAGCCTCTCAGGAGGTTACACACAAAATTTGGTGGATTTTGGACATTGAGAAGTCATCCTAAGTCTATTTTCTAGTGATCAGATAGACTCAGAATTCTAGAGTTGGAGTTAGAGACCTAAGAAAAAGTCCAAAACAAGTGGAATTGGTGAGCAAGATGTACAGAGCATAGGGAACACAGTGGTGAAGAGAAATCTAGAAAATTTTCAAAACTGAAGAATCTGCTGAGTCTATCGCGATAGACTAGGGTTTTTACACAAAATTTGAAAATTTTGAAAATTGACCTTAGAGCCTTGTTCTACATGTTGTTATGAGCCTATGGTTAAAATTTGAGTAAATTTGGAGTCTTGTAAGTGCATCTAAGAGGATTACTTCATAAGATCAGAAAAGAGACTGTTGTTTGATGCAAGTTACAAAGGAAAAGTATTCCAAATTGGTTGAAACCTTGTGAGTAGTATCTCAAGAGAAGGGGGAACTCAAAGCTGTAAAAATAGTTGAAAAACTGTATCCCAGTAACTCTCTGGTGAGTCTATCGCGATAGACTCAGAAATTTACTGTAGAAAAATCAAAATTAAAATCTGACTTCATATTTGGGTTTAGAAGGCCCATTATACCCTGTACACAAAGTTTGAGTGCATTTGAACAGTTGCAAGGGGTACTTGGTGAGTCTATCGCGATAGACAAGTCAGAAAAAATTTTGAGAAATTTTTTTGAAACCAAGTATACCACTGGGTTTATCATTTCCTAGGGAGTGCACACACCAATTTTGGGCTCAAACTGATCACTTGCAAAAACATCAGATAGAGCAACTTTCCAAATTACATCGCACTGTTTTGGTCATAACTTTCACATACGGACTCAGATTCCAAAACTTTTTTTTATCAAAACGTAGCTTGAGAGCAGCACTACAGATCTTAGAGAAAAATGACCAAAACGGCATACAGTTTGGTCAATTTTGAAAAAAACGTTGTTTAAGGCCTCAAAATGCATCCGGAAGTCAGGGGTGTCTAAAACCGACAATTTGAGAGAATTGTGAGAAAACGCTCACGGTTTTGGACATAGTTTTGGATTTTCCCTGACCAAAACACTTGAACACACCTAGAGAGGTATTACTACAGCAAGCTAGAGCTATTAATCCTAGAAGTCATGTCTACATCAGACTCAGACTCAGCTTATACAAGCACATGGATTGTAGGGATAGATGAGCGCCCGCCCAGAATAGATCTTCCAAACCTACAGTACATAAAGACAATGGACATCTTTATTTGTTGACAAGTATGGACGAGAATATAGAGCTATAGAAAGCACAAATCCACGAACCAAATTAGAGATGAGTGGATATTTGGTCAATGAAGGACCTTAGATACATCCACCAAACACAGGAACCTCTAAGAGAATTTCAAAGAGGGGACCACCACCTGGATTTCCCCCTAGAGCGATAACGAGAGATGAAACGATACCAGAGAGGAGTATGGTTCCATACTTTGCGCCCCAAAGTATAAGACCATCTCAACTAAGAAAATGGGTAAATAGAAAGTAAAATGGCATAGGAGACCCATACGCCCATGTCTCGGCTTTCAAGCAAGTCCTACGAGCAGAACGAGTAGAGGACCTCCACACGCAGTATGAGGGTTTTGGACTTACATTGGAGGACAATGCACAAGCATGGTTTGAACTATTGAACTGGAGAGAGTTCACAACCATTGAGAAAATGTTGGATGAATTTGTTCAAGAATTCACCAAGAGGGGCATAAAACATAACACCCTTCCTAAGATTCAGGAATTTAAACAAGGCGAAATAGAAACATTGCGACATGCAATACTACGTTTCAAGGAATATGTTGCTAGATGTCCTACCCAAGAGTTACCCACGCCAGAACGTCAGATCCTATGCTTCATCAGAGGGCTTAGGAATGAGAATCTCCAAAAGGACCTATACATGAAAAGATACCAAACCTTGGAAGAGGTGACCAAAGTGGCGGTTGACCTAGTTGACAATTGTGAATTCTATGACGATGGTTAGAAGAATATGAATGATGCGAGTGAGAAAAAGAAAACCGCTGATCTTGAGGATCAAAGAGGGAATCTAGGACAAAACCAAGTAAATGTAGAGGAGCAAATCATAGAGAATGTGATGCAACGCATCAACCACTCTGACAGAGTACCGGCCTATAGAATTTCTCAACAACGAAGGTGCATGACATGTGGAGGGGACCATCCGATGCAACATTGTCCTGACTATAGACCTAAGACTCCACCAGGGTTTGAGCATGTTATGTCTCAACCGCCTAGATATCATCCTTTAGCGGAACAAGTGTTCTTAAGTGAAAGACCCATAGCTGCTAGAAATGCATGTGTGAGTCATGAGCTTCAAATAGAAATATATGTGGTAGATCAGGGGCCACTTCAAGGTCAATATCAAGTATTGCCACAACAACCAATACGTCCATGTGACAGATGTGGTAGTAGTGATCACTTGATTAAGGATTGTCCACACCATGATATCATGATAAATGTATATTTTAATGAGTCTGCAATCACATATATGATTTTGGATTGTCCTAAGAATCCAAGAAAGAAAGGTAAAATGCAACCACATGTTACCTTTCCTTCTACCAGCAAATCAGAGAAAGAACAAGCCGCAACAAAAGGAGAGACGACAAAAAAAACAGAGCAAGAAACAATTACAAAAGAACAAGTGCTTAAACAACAAGAAGATGAAAGTAAGCAAGTTGCTCCAGTAAATGTTGTCAGAAGAGCACAAGCAAAAGTGCAAGAGCAGAAACCTACAGATGGAGAGACTAGTAAGAGTTCCAAAATCCATAGAAACTCTAGACGAGCAAGAAGGACTAGAATGAAAGCGAGACTAGAAAGGGAGAAAGGAGAAGAAAAGGCTGTTACAGCTGAGTTGGAAACAACTCAAGAGAAACAGACACAACAAAGGGAAGCTGAAACCCTTAAACCAGCTGAAGCACCCAAGAGTGCTAGTTCAGGAGGATCTGTCCTAGTGGACAAAGTGAATGAGCCTTTAGACACGATTTTACAAGCTTATGAGGCTAGATTGGCAAATAGACAGACCTTAGAACAAAGATGGATGACTTATCGTTATCCTGAACTAGAGAAGCAGAGGCTAGAAATGTGTAAGCAGCTCATTGAAACTGCTCAAGCATTGCTAGAACCACCTCCACCAGAATTGAAGGATAGGATAGTCACCCTAGTGCACAAGGATGAGAGCATTAAAGTAGACGAATTGCCTAGAGAAGAAGTGGATCATAGGGAAGAATCAGTGCCAAGGTGGCAAGACTCGAGGGTAGTCCAAAATACAAAAGATGAATCAATGAGGGATCTTCCACCCTATGTTCCTATAGTTGAGGAGCAGTGACCAGAGGAGTTATGGAAGGCTGTCTGAGATGCCCAAAAAAGAGAAGAGGATGCTGGACCAGCACCATTTCCTGAAATCACATTAGATAGACCACGAATGAGTGTTGTGTGAGGTCATATTATGGTGACGTAGGATCGATATCCTCCGAAGACAGTAGACCTACATCGTTAAGAACATTGCCACAATACATGGGAGATTTTGAGGCAAAGTCTGAGATTGTGAGAGTTCCATCACATAGGCTAGGGGGGACAAAAGAATTGGACACAAAAATTTTGACTGACTTGCTATCCACGCCAGTGAAGTGCACAATTACGTTGGCAGAACTTTTGAAAATCACTCCAAGTATGTGGACGGATATAGGAAAATGCTTGGAAAAAATTGGGATCAAAAGCCCATTAAGGTTCTTGGAAAAAGAGCTAGATGAGATCGAGAAGCCTAGATCAAATGTAAGACCGGTACCTCTGAACAAAGTAGGAGAGTACTGTGAAGGAGAAGATGGTAATGCCACTTTGCCTGTCGAGTACAATGGGATTGAAACGAAAGCTATATTTGACAATGGAGCAGGAATTTCCATAGCAACAAAACGAATATGGGAGAAATGGGGTAGGACCGCCTTTAGAACAACCAGAATAAAATTACAGTTAGCGGATGGGCATGTGGAAAGAAACATGGGATTGCTAGAAGTGATAGTGGTGTCTTCTTGTGGTATAGAGTATGTGCATACTTTTGCCATAGTTGACTTTGGCAAGAAAAATAACTATGAAATCATCCTTGGAAGACCATTCATGAGGCAACTCAAGATGGTACAAGATTGGGGTTATGATTATCTATACTTGAGACATGCTGAAACCACAACACGTGTAAATATGAGAAATCATAGTTACCAAGATGTAATTAGAACGCCCATGGAAGATTTTGATTCTGCAACACAAAGTGGATCAACAGACCATCCGTGGATGGGCAAAAAGAAAGAAATCTGGATGTGTGGAGTATCGGAGTGTAGTGACTTTGGGAGAAATGAGAATGCCTTAGAGAGGATCTTAGAAGAAGAGGCGTTAGAACCGCTAGAGTGGACTCATATATTGGCTACTTTGGATGTCTGTGTTAATGAGACCACACCAACAAAATTTTGCGATGAGAATGGGTATGACATAGTCCCCTACTACATGCTAAGGGTTATGTGTGAGACAGATGAAGAATCTGAGTATGAGTTCAAAACGGGGTTATCAGCTATGGGGATAGCACAAAACCAGATACCTAGCCCGAATACTGGTCATATAGAAATAGGTGCTCTTTGCGATCAGTGTGCGATAACACACTTGATTCCAACTCGAATGCATAGTACAAAGGAGGAGCCGCAAGTCAATGAAGCAAAGTTGCAGGAAGAAGGGCTAAGATCCAAAGAAGATGCTTCAGTTCGATCGCCTACAAACAAGAAATATGAAGACTTGGAATCAATAAAAGAAGAGGTGCAACAAGTGATAGGAGGTTCAGACACTATTGGTGATATTTCAACAGCTAAAGTCGAGGAAGAAGAGCCTATGACTCTACAGGAACCAAATGCTGATTTTGTCTCTCCAAAAGACATATCAGAGGAAATGGTGGTCAAGCAGGAGCTAGAACACACAGATGAACTCACAAGTGTGAACAATGAAGAAGAAGACGACAAGGAGTCCAGGCCAAAGATTGCTCAAGTCACTCAAGAGAACACAGGCAATCTAATACCAAAGAAGATCAACTTTTTGCTAAGTGCACAAGACGGAGTCAAGATGAATTTTATGGCAGAAATTGATACAAATTCCACGACTAATGTCATGTCATATGGCATGTGGTTACTTCTAGGTAAGCCAAAGCTTTATGATATTCAGATAAAGGTAAATCTCTCACCCGAAGTAGATGTTATAAGTATGGGGATTGCAGAAGCTATTGTCCAACTACACTCAAAGAATGTCAAAGAAAAATTCTTGGTGGTAGATTCTCGACAAATGGGAACACACTTGATTTTGTTCAAGCCATGGGCACAAGTCTTTGAAAACGAGCCTGAATCTTCAACAATGGTCATCACAACAAGCTATCAAGTGGCAACAGAGCTCAAGCCTACAACAGTTCAAAGATTCTTGGCTATTGAAAAAGGCAAAGCTAAAGTAAGCCCACAGTCTCTAGCCCAGCCAATGCAAGTACAAGACAAAGCCTCTACATCAAAATCCAAACCATCAACAAAACAATGGAAACCCAAGCAAAAAGTCTATCAACCGAATTTTCCATCGCACGAAAGTCTCCAAAGGAAGTCAAAACAAGTCAACCAAGTGCTAGTGTCCAAGGCACAGATTAAAGTTAATGATCCAATTTGGATACAATCACAGGAACAACCTCAACAAGCAAAGGTAACTGGATGGATCACATCAAGCGCGTCAATTATTGCACAAGGCTACAAGAAAGGAAATTCATATGTTTGGGTCAACAAGCCCAAGATAACAGCCTGGCGATATCCATCCCATGACAACCACTCAGTTAGGAACCAACAAAGCCGTCAACGTCAATCACATAACTCAACCAAGAGAAAGGACAGGTACAAAAAGCAAAAGAGAAGGTCTTCCACTGGACAAACCATACGACAAGTCTGGGTAATGAAATCAGAATTCTACCAGACTACCCAACAAAGTCAAGTGAAGATCACCTCCAAGCAAGTCCAAAGATTCATTCCAGTCGAGTTACTCGAAGAACAAGGATTCTATGAGGGTAACTTTCAAATCTGGTTACCTAAGGTAGTAGCTTATCAAGGAATCACCCAGGAAAATCAAGAAACATCAAGAAATCAAGAGCAGCCACATGCTACACCCAAGAGTACTACAACCTATAGATGGATCCCTCGTCAATTACTACAAGAGCAAGGCTTTTACAAAAGCAACAGCCATATTTGGAAGTTAAAGACAAGGTACCATCAAGTCAAAGAAGAAACAACGCAAGTGGCAAAGGAGATCACACCAGGCCCAAGAACAATGTGGGTTCCAAAATCTGCGATTGAGGCTCAACAACAAGAAAGATACACAACTCCTTTATAGCCTCTTAACAACAAAAAGAAAGCAACGGTAAATGCGGAGGCCACAATTTTGAAGAGCACTATCTGGAAGAAGAAGACTTCATCAACCATTGCTTCAACATCAATATCTGTCTCATCAAGCGACCACAATTTTCTACCAAGAAATGAAGAGCAGATATATGCCAATGTATTGGACAACATGGCATCTCAAACAGAAACTAACGAGAAAGACCTAAACATCAAAAGCATATGGAATTGGATTTCAGGCTGCGATCAGGTAAGTCCAAGTTGCCATTAAACTTACATGGCATATGAGTCTAGAGTCGAGCAGCTAAGCCACTAAATGAGCGAAGTGTCAGGCCCAAGCTTCAAGTTAATATTTTTCTGTGGTCTATGAGTCTAGCTAATAGGTATAAGCTCAAGCTGGAGAGTTGAGCATACATAAAGTCATGTCGTTCAGACTGGAAGAGGTGAGCATAAGAGTCAAAGTCCATATAATATATAAGGTGGAGAAGGCGGAGTAGTCCAAAACAAAAACACTCACACACTTGACACAGTGAGGAAGAGTGGAGAAACCTTGACAACAAAAACCCTTCTGTGAGTAGTGAAAGCTTTTGAAGCACTCATGCTATATGTTTTTCTCGCTACACTAACTCCATGAAGAACCCATCAATACTCTTCTCTCGCACCGCATCTTGTTTAACATGCATAACTCTGTGCAAGCATATAGATGTCCCATCATTGGACATATGCATTAGGCACTCTTTTTTTATTCCACCCATGCACTTACACAAACAAATGACGATGACCAAGCAGAAAAAAGTTTTATAAGCCTTTGCTCAGCAGCAATGACTCTGACTTCAAGCTACTAACACTTATCCATGTCTATCAAGTCCATACTAGTAGCCATATGGCAATATGTACTTTAACTCAGCATAACTCTATAACACCAGAACCTAAGTACATATAGCCTCGCATTTATTTATGACTAAAGACATTTTTTCCCACTGGGTTTTTCCCTTTAGTCTTATCCAGGTATCCAAGACCTTCCTTTTGTATATACGCTACATTTTACTTTTACTCTTTTATTTTTTATAACAACAAAAACAAGAAGAACCACGATATCCCCACACTACTAATTGCAAATCTATTGACAAGTCAAAAGGGAGAGGCCAAAAAACAGCTTGACAAAGCTTCAAGTCAACTTATAGGTACGACTTCCAGATAACAACCACAGGAAAAGAAAACTAGAGCTACAATGACAACGACCTATTGCACCAACAAGTCGATACAACCTCATGCAATTCAAGATACAACAACCAATCGGAGGGGGAGAGTTCCAGGCTTCAGATACACTACAGGTAGAACTTCAAGGCAGCTTTAACATCATGCAAAGCAACCAACTACAGAAGAGGCTGCTACAACAACTTCAACCAACACCAAGACATCAAAAACTCGTCAAGGCCAGCAAAGACATAGGGTCTTGTCAGGGACGACAAGAATTCGGAGGGGGAGAGTGTTGAAAGGATGCTCTTTCAACAATGTTTCCATAAAGATTCCATTAAAGATTCCTCCAAGATTCTATAAAGATTCCACATGAAGATGGTGATGAAGTAATGAAGATGAAAATGGATACTGCAACATGAAGATACAAGTTCATGGATGTCATCGAATATCCCGTTATTATTATTTTGAGCCATTACGGACACTTTTGTAATGTTTACGGGAACCTCATATTTTAAATCGGCACTTGTATTTTGGCCGCAGATGCTTGTATCATGAGTAAAGCCAACTCAATTTCTTGTAATTAAGCTCTGTAGAAGCCTAGGGACAATTCAGGTCATTTGGCCGGACATTAGGTTTGAAGGCTTGGTATACAAGCTAAAACCTAAGGCTTGCTAAAGGACACATTACGTTATCTCAATTAATATACAGCCGTGGGTTCTACAGCACACAGTAGTGAGCTTCACGCACACACACTGCTGCGCACACTTATCACATTGCAGATATGAGAGTAGGAGCGTGTTAGCATCGAGGAGCTCTCCGCATCGACGCAAGCAATGCTAGCCGAGGACCACATCACAAGCCCACCTGCTACGCGCTATATTTGGTCATAAGTACCTCAAACGACATCCGTTCTGAATGATCGAGTAGTCGTTAGAATCAGGGCGAGAAACTCTTCGTGTTGATGTCTTTGTAGATCAGTTCTGGACACTTTGGAAATTGCTGTTTTGAGTCTATCGCAACAGCGATTAGAGGTCTTACAGTTATGGTTTTCAGGGTTTAGGTGTTTGGCCATATAGGATATGTCCTTGTGAGTCTTACCCTCCGATTTCGAGTCATTCCGATATGATTTGAAACTGTTTCGAGCTTGTAGTGTTTCGTAGGATGCGTTGTCTGTTTCTTTGCTTTATGGTAGTGTTGTGGTAGGATTAGTGACTGTAGAGTGTTGTTCATGTCTAGATCAAGGTTGACAACCCAGAGATTGCCTCCATGCCCTAGTCGGGTCAGCTACGTCCTCGGATTAACATTTTGTTGGTCTATGTTCTCGCTGTGCTCCATCGTCCGTCGCGGCGTACCCACTAACAATGAGAACAACAACTGTAGGTATGGGTATGTAAAATAGCCCCTCAATTTTTGCAATCAAGATTCCTTCTCTACATGGCCACGTGTCCTTCTTAATCATTTCTATTTCACGAGCGAAAGCAAGCAAGTGCACCCACACACAACTGGGCTCTCTCTCTCTCTCTAATACACACACTCTCTCTCTCTCTGATACAAACACACACACAGACAAATCCTGCGCAGCTACTTGAGCGCACGCAGTTTTGTCAATAGCTCAGTGAATCTCTGTCATAAAATCTAATATCTAACTAACCCAAATGATTTTCTCATATTAAATTGATCACTTAATGTGGGAGAATAAACGGGAACAAGTGTTAAGATATAGGTATGTGCTTATAGATCTATCTCAACACGGGGCCAATGGTAAAGGGGCCCAAAAGGGAGATGGTCTATCAAAGAGCAAGGCTAACCAATGGAGCATAAGACCTTAGGGTTAGCTTCATTGAAGACCTCCAATAAATGTGTGTAAAAGTCCTTTGACCTTAAGTAAGCTAGGGCTGAGCTTGAGGTGGGAACCCGGCCCAAGCTTGAGGTGCTTGTCATGCTTGAGGTGTTTTTCATGCTTGAGGTGCTTGATTAAGATTCTTGAGGTGCTTGATTGGCTCCATGCTTGAGGTGCTTGACTTGCTGCATGATTAAAGTACTTGAGGTGCCTTGAGAAGCTTGCCTGAGATGCTTGTGGGAACACCCCCTAGTTCAAGTGCTTTGTCATGCTTGATGAGTAAGGTGCTTGATCACCTAAAGTCAAAATCATTCCTACAAGAGGGGGGGCGAGCCCTTTTCCTAGGAGCTAGAGAGAGAACACCCACTCACACACACAAGGGAAGCCCCAACTTGAAGAGGCAGCAAGGACACATGTCAGGCCCCTACCCATGTTACCTTCATGTGTTGCTTGAAGCCTATTGGCTAAGCTTCAAAGGGGTCCAATGATAAATTACTTGAATTATCTAATTGATTTTTCATTTATCAAGTCCTCTCTCTCAAAGGGGAAAGGGGGACACTTGTCCCAAGGCTACCCATGTTGCTTGTAATGGCTCTTGCTTGTGATTGGCTAGGCCTGGAAGGGTCCAATGAGCTTCAGGCATGAGCTACAAGGGGGGGTCGACCCAAGCAAGCTAGGGGGGTGCCTAGGGGGTATACTCACCCACACACACTCACAATCACTCTCATTGTGTGCTATGCAAAGTGCAAGAGCTCCCTCTCCAAGCAAGTAGAGGTTGAGAGCCTACACCAACACTCTTGGCTATGGAGTGCAAATCCAACCAAGAGCCATGCTTCAATGCTTAAGCTTGCCATCTCCTTCTTCTTCATTACTATGCTATTATGTATGCTAGCAACAAGAGTATGATAAGTGAGGAACTAATTCTTTCTCCTACGAAATGTTTCTTCTTCCTCTTCCCTACCCTCATTCCCTGCTAGCTCTCTCCACCTTCGAAGGTGTTTGAGGTCTTGGGACTGAGGCTTGGGATAGTTAAAGCTTTCTTCAAGTTTATGTTATGTTTGTGGTGCATGAAGCCTTCCATCTTCATGGCATCACCTAGGTCACAAGGAACACAAAGACTGTATTGTAACAAGTCTCTCTTTATGGGAGAAATCATAATACAAATGCCTATTGGAGGGGGGACCGGCTCCACATAAATCCGGTCCTCAATTGTTGTCATGTTCTCTAAACTCTCTCTCTTGCAAAAGTATTGTCTATGCCAAGTTAACTAATTGCTATGATTATGTTGCTATCTTCAATTATGTCTACCGCTATGCTCACAAAATCATTTCTTGAAAGTACTCTCATTAAATTCCGCTATTCTCAAATTGAATAGGCAAATTCCATTACAATCTCCCTCTTCTCCTACAGTTTTGCTGCAGTTTTCTGCTAGTGATAGACCAACTATGGCTCTCTGGTTGCGAAACCTCGAATCTTATACAATGTAGCTCACATGCCCATGACGGTTTTGGTAATTTGTCACACAGTATAGCAGCAGGGCTCTCATGTTGATTCCTTCTCCATGTTGGCCTTCATCGCCACGTGAACTCATACAATATAACCTTCTTTGAAAGACCTGATGGTTCTAATCCAAGGAGACTCCCCATACACTATGGGTATTCGAAATCTCCGCTACAACAACACAGGAAGCTTGTGATTCATGTAGGTGTTGTTACACCTACTCTGTACATATCTTTTTCATGCTTGATTAGGTTAAGATGCTATTGTACGGATGGATTTATTTTTAGGGGATATGCTCTTACATAGTGCTTCAAACAGAGTGTTGCAAATATAAATTTTCATTCAAAGTAAGGCATATGAATACTTGATAAAAAATATGGATGCGATCTTGTCCTCACTTGAAAATAGCTTGGTTATATTACAGTACATAGGCTTGAATGATGCTCAAAGTCGATGTGGGTGTCTGTTATTAAACACATTGTGAAATCCTTTGTTCTAAGTTCAGGAATGCTTACTAAACTAACTGGCTTGACACTATTAATCTTGAACTTGCCTACTATGTCTGACGAGGTCAAAAAGCCATTCTTGTATCTGTGGTTGATAATACCTTACCATATGTTTATCCATAACATACATGGTAGCTTCTTGGTAGAAGCCCCTCTATGTTGCAAAGCCATTGAATGCATAGTCCTCCAATCTATCTTATTCTTGATACGACTAAACGTCAAACAAACTCCCAATGGAATGGAGCACATTTAGCTGGGATCTAAATTTTTTCTTTTACTGATCTAGACATAAATACTCATTTATCATGACAGATTGTCATACTACTCTGTTGCAGATTGCAATAATGCAAATTGTTTGTCTAACTTTGAACTGTCTCTTGGTTACGAACTTGGAAACCAGCCAAACTTGGTTTATCGTAGGCACACAACTTCCATTAAGTTACCACCACGGATTGCAGCTCAAATCTAGTTTACATAGATTGGGTTAAGTCTGAATTTTTACTTACTAGTGAAGCGGTCCGGGGCGGGCAACAAGAAGAGCAACCTCTAGACACCCTTCAAAGCTCCCGTGCTGCTCAATGGGGCTGGGGCACATCACAACACAAACCAAAACAACAAACCCACAGCCAAATCCCAACTACACAAGGGGCACCACCTAGTTTAAGAGCGAACTAGGACGCAAAAGAGGAGAATCGTTAGAGCAACCCACAAACAAGCAAGGAATTTACACTAACCCTAACACCAATGGAACACTCTTAGACACTAAAACGAGAGAGAGAGAGAGAGAGAGAGAGAGAGAGAGAGAGAGAGAGAGAGAGAGAGAGAGAGAGAGAGAGAGATGGTGCTCGGGCTGCTTTGAAGTGTATCATTAATGATCAAGCAAACATAAATATATATATGTAAGAAAGAGAGAGAAGGGGGAAGGGGGTGCTTGTTGCACTAATGCCTTCTTACAAATCTGTCATGACCAATCAAAGTGAGATTAGTATTTGTTCAACATAGCCTGAGTAAATTACACCACAACACATCAAAGAAAAAAAGCCACCCCAATCACTGTCTTAAGGCCAGGGGAGTCCTCTCCACCCTTTCGCCCTCTTACAGCATGTGGGATTTATGGCTAAATTGATAACAATACCCGGAGACAAGCTATCAAGAACTTAAATAAAACACCAAAACACTTACACATCATTATTGTCCATGACTTCACGTTGGAAGGGAGACAAGGTATCCATGCTTAGTCCAAATTCACCCTCCTTGATTCAGCAAATGTTGGGCTTACACTAGTAGGAGAAATGATAGATTTCCTACTCTCAATTGAATGATCACTCTCTCTTACAATGGCATAGAGTTCCCTTGCTAATCACCCCTAATACAACACATACATATGCCTAATGCCAATGACATTCCACTCAAGAGCTCCTTCTGAAGAGGTTGAGCTTGGCTTCTCAAGCTATAGCATAGTGCTCTTTCTTCTCCCTTTTTTGTGCTAGCTACACCCTCCTTTTATAGCAATTTTGAAGGCTAGGGTTACTCCTCTAACCATGGTTGGGTTAGATTTTCAGCAATTTACCTAATTTCTTTTGCTTGGAATTATCAAGAAGTTGGTGGGGAAAGAGAGAGGAGAGAAATGGAGGTGATAGGACTTTTCATAGTGGGTTAGTGTTAGTAGAGTTAGTATTAATTTACAAATGGAATTGGATATTTACAATGGGAGTATCCATGTAGGATACAAATAAGGAAGAAAAACTCTTAAGAGGTAAGAAAAGGTGGATTTCTTACAAGGTTGATGCTCCAAGTGTCTTGAGTAGGGCAAATTTTGACGCTTGTTGACGGTCCACTAGCTTTGACGGTACATTTTTTCTCCACTCTTGACCTTCCTTGAGAGACAAGGTAATTGAAGCTGAGTAATCAACCACCATGATGCTGTCTTTTAAGAGAAGAGGCTGAATTTTGTGGTTTTTTTGATAGAAATGGGTAATTTGGAGGAGGAAAAATGAGACTAGGTGGTCAATTTTGGAATGGAATTGTGTGTGGGAGGTATGAGTTCACCATGGCTTCTCTTATTCTTCAAGGTTGAGGAGAAGGTGAGTATGGTGCAGAGAGGAGTGGGGAGAGAGGTGGGGATGATGAGTGGAGAAGTGTGTGTGAAAGAGAAAAATGATAAAGTGGAAGAGAGAGTGTGGCTGCATAGCATGGGAAAACTGGGGTCCACTAATAAAATCATAGCTCACAGCTCGTAGCTATAAAAAAAAAGAAAAAATTTGAGGCAAAATTTCAGCCCACGAGCTACAACTTTTGTTTGTATCACCTTTTCAAATTCGGAGAGCAAGTGAACTTTAAAAATTCAGCAAAACCGACTGTTTTTTTCCACTGCACAAAGTCCTTGTGGGGTCCTTCTTTGGATGATTCTTTTGAATACCTCCAAGAGTGAGCCCTCCATAGTGCATGTATGCATGCCACCTACCCTTGACCTTATTTGGTAGGTCTATAATTGAAGATATTGTTGAGATCATGATATAAGTGAATAGTACAACTAAGAAAATCAAATATTGAGGGGTCTAAAAAATATGTACATGTCAAATATAAATAATATAAGTGGAAAAAATATAAAGGGGTCAAAAGAAATCTCTCTCATTATGAGGCTACCATAAAAAGATAAATATTTTTGGTGTTCTAATTTTTTAGAATAAAAACAAAATAGATGTAGGAAGAGAAAAATCACAATAGTGAAAAAAATACACATAAATAAAACTAGTTTTTTTGGATTTTTGTTGGGGTGGAGTTACACCAAATATAAGAGAAGCTTACATGAAAATATTTCTATATGGAATAAAGAGTATGAAAAATGGTAAGAAAAATTGTGGTAATGGTGAGGCAATGTACAGAGCATAAATAACACACACCTAGGTAGAAATATTTAAATAAATACCAAAATAATTATGAAAACATATTTTATTTAGGCCCTATATACAAAGAAATATTTACATACGCATGGGCCATAATATACTTATATTTTTTATTTTTTTTGGCTCAACTAGTCCAATGACTAGCTAATTGAGGATTTTTTATTTCAGTAAGGAGATATGGGAAAAGTCGCCTAACTCACACGCACCTATATACAGTGAAAGGGTGAGGGTAACCACAGTGTTTGAAGTATTTGATAGGGTGAGATAACTCAATATGGAAATTACAGAGAGCCAAAAAATGGCTATCATTAGCCCTCCCCCAGGATGATGGTATATTCATGTACCATCATAAAGAATCTTTTCCAAAGAGAGTGCTTCAGAGTCCTTGGCAAGATCTTCATTGTTTGGCCCCTTGGAATTTTGGTTTGTGTTACACTCATGCTTCATGGAACAATACTTACATGAGATAGTTGCCTTTTGCTCTGGTAGATCCTTTGGTAGAAGGCGACTCAAGTAAGGCTTCAAGCGATAGCCGTTTACCTTCCTGGAGTGCTCTTTCCCATTCACGTCTATAAGTTGATAGTAACTTGAATTGAAAGCCTTCTTGACTATGTATGGCCCCTGCCATCTTGTTTCAAATTTGGCATCAAAACGATTATCGAGTCGATTGTCATACCTTAGCACAAGATCTCCTTCATTGATGCCTTTGTCCTTCAGTTTCTTGTCAAGCTTCTCCTTTGTCTGTGTGGCTTTCCTCTTATAGCACTCGTATGATGCTTCTCTTTTCCACTCAAGCTCAGCTAAGGTAAGAAGTCGATCCATCCATGCTTCTTGATCATCTTGTGCTGATTTGCCATGAAGTCGCATTGTTGGAATGTTTAGCTCAATTGGCTGTAAATCCTCTTGACCATAGACCAAGTGAAATGGTGTGAACTCCGTGGCTTCCCTATATGTGGTTCGATACGCCCACAAGGCACCATCCAAGAAGTCATCCCACAACTTTGTCTTGTTTTTCACCATCTTTCTAATGATGCCTGCAATGACACCATTAGCTTTTTCTACCAAACCATTTGATTGGGGATAGTAGGGTGTACTGTGACGATGTAGAATGTGAAGTTCTTCACAGACTTCTGTGAGCAATCCCTTTCTAAACCCTGGACCATTATCAGAAAAAATCTCCAAAGGTGTGCCAAATCTACAACAAATGTGAGTGTAGAAGAATTTGCTCACTGTCCTCTCATTTACCTTTGCCACACTTTGTGCTTCCACCCACCTAGTCATATAGTCTACAGCCACTAGAATGTAGAGTTTACCATTTTTTGTCCTAGGCAGAGGACCCATAGCATCAATGCCCCACTTTTCAAAGGGTCCATTTGCAAGCACGATTTGCCTTGGACCATAAATCAATCTTCTATTCCCATTTACCTGACAATTGTGACAACTTTTACACCAATGTTGGACATCCACATGCAGACTTGGCCAAACATACCCCGCAAGCAAAATCTTCTTCACAGTTAATTCTTGGGAAAAATGACCACCACATGCCTCTTCATGCAAACCTTTTAGAATGGCTGGAATTTCCGCGATAGCTGGTACTCTTCTGCACACTTTATCCTTCCCTCTTTGATAGAGGGAGCCTTCTAGGAAGAGATACATGCTTGCCTTCTTCATGAGTCTCCTCTTCTGAGCTTTTGTGAAGTCTGGTGGAAACTCACCCTCCAAAATGTAGCCAATGATGGGAGCCAATGACTCCAATCCCTGGTACCTCGGTTGCTTCACAACAGCCGCCACCATGATGACTTGCACTTCTTTCTTTACACATGCAATGGCTTGTTGTGCAAGTAAATCAGCATCTTCATTTTGTTTCCTAGGAATATGATATAATTGCACCTCCTCAAATTGATTAAATAGCCTATGGATGGTATGAACTTTGGCCCTTAGTCTTTCATTTTTGCATGCCCAAATGCCTAAAATCTGCTTCACAATGAGAAGTGCATCCCCTTTTACCATGAGACGTTGTATACCATGGCCAATGCATATTTTTAAACCATGAAGTAGTGTGTCATATTCTGCTTCATTGTTGCTAGCTGAACTTGGTAGATTGAACTTCTCTTTCATGACCACCTCTCCACTTGGGTTGAGCAACACTAGCCCTCCCCCTGCTTTTCCTGTGGCTCGATGAAAAGCTCCATCAAAGAACAAGGTAAAAGCATTAGGAATACTTTTTGGTGGTGGCAATGGTAGGGTCTTTACTTCAGGCACCTTAATCTCCTTTTCATGCACCCTATAAGTGAGGATCCCTGCCAATTGTGCACGCACACTATCTTCTACCTTGAAAGAGTATTGAAACTCTTGCAACTCCATAATCCACTTTGAGATCCTAGTACTAAGATTCATTTGAGATGACACCCAAGGGAACAAATTCTCTGCGGTGAGGATTACAAAAGGTTTTGGGAGCAAGTAGGATCTAAACTTCCTTATCGTAAACATGAGAGAAAGCATCATGAGTTCTGCCTCCGTGTAGCCTCTCTCTAAAGCATTCATGACCCTACTAGCAAAGTAGATGGGCCGCATCCTGGTACTATAGGGATCTTGTTGTAACAAAACTGCACCAATTGTTTCTTTCCCAGCACTAGAGCTAACAAAGAATGTGTACTCCCAACAAGGAGGCATGAGTGTTGGTAGCTCTGACAAAATGGCTTTAATGTTACAAAAGTACTCTTCAAGCTCATCAGACCATGCAAATTCTACTTGTTGTGTCAACTTTTGCAAAGGGTGAAGTAACTCCGAGGCTAAGTGAATGAAGCGTGACATATACTTCACCTTTTGAATGAATGAGATGACCTCCTTAAGACTCTTGGGTGATGGTAGCTCAATAAGAGCCTTTGCCTTTGAAGGATCCACTTCAATGCCTTTGTAAGAAACTTTATGACCAAGCAAGATTACTTCATCCTCACCTATATGGCACTTGTCGGGGTTGAGTTGACCTCCCATGTCGTAGAGCTTCTTTAAACCTTCTTCTACCTTTTGTAGATGCAATGATTTTGAGCTATAAATACAGAAATCATCAATGAACACCCTAATTGACTTTCCAAAGAATGCTTGAAACACCATATTCATGAAACGTTGGAATGTTGCAGGAGCATTTGTCAGACCGAATGGCATGAATCTAAAAGCATAACAACTCCAAGGAGTGATAAAGGTTGCTTTCAATTGATCCTCCAATGCAATCCCTATTTGAAAGTAACCTGAGTAACCATCGCACACAGTGTACTTCTCATGACCAGCTACCTCATTTAGTATCTCATCCTGGAATGGGAGGGGAAAGTGATCTCTTTTTGTTGCCTCATTGAGGGGACGGTAATCCACACACACCCTCCACTTGCCATTTTTCTTAGGAGTGACAACAACAGGAGAGACCCACTCTGAATTCTCCACTGGATAAATGAAACCTGCTGCTAGAAGCTTTCTTACCTCCTTGAGTAGAGCCTGCTTCTTTATAACTCCTAGCCTTCGTAGCTTCTGAGCTTTAGGTGTGGCCTCAGGCTTTAACTCAATCTTGTGTTGAACAACATCTACCCCACACACGTCGGTGTAGTCTTTAGCAAAAAGCCTAGGAAACTTCCTTAGCACACATTTGAACTCCTCTCTTTCATCCTTTGTAAGTGTTGTTGATAGCATACCTTCCAGCATCCCTTCATCTTGAACACCTTCGTTCTCTTGAGGACCTACCTCCTCCAAGCCTTGACAAGAGGTCTCTTGGTTGCTTGGCTTAAACCTTACCCTCCAACCTTCTTCCGTCTCACTTTGAGATGATTCTTCATGGAGCTCCTCTTGGCGTTGCTCCTTCATGTCAAAGACAACCTTCTTATGATTGTCATTCTTGCAAATTAATTTCCCACTCTCCCAATCCTGCAAAGCTCGCATTTTCATTAGCCATGGTCTTCCTAGGATAAATGGATAACCACTTCCCTTGGTCGACATAACATAAAAATCCACCGCTTTCTTAATGCCAAAGGCCTCTACAAAGACATTTTTACAAATGCCTACACACCTAGCCTTGCTATTGTTTGCCATCTTGACTTTGATTTCAGGTGTCTCATGGATGTGCATGCCTAGTATTTGCATGAGTCCCTCTGTCATGATGCAAATTTGTGCACCCCCATCCACTAGACCTTTCCTAACCAATCTTCCTTTGATGTAACAGTCTAGCACCGGTGTAATGTCCTCATTCAGTTCAGCTTGTGCAATTTTTACAACAGGCACACTCTCTTTTACCTTTCTCCTAGTGCTAACTGCCCTTGTTGAATCCCTCCTAACTTGTGGACATAATGCAAGAAATTGAGGCCATGATATATTAGGACCCTTACCTCTCATGTCTTCCAACAGGTTGTATGGAGCCATTCCATGTCCAAGAGGGAAGTCTTGGAGGTTGATACGACGTCGAGTCCTCTTAGCCTCCTTGGTCTCCTTTACCTTCTTTTCTCGTCCATGGTCACTTTGTGATGTAACTCCTTCTTTCTCCTTACCTTTCCCTCGGCCACGCGTAATGCCATTTTCTTCCATGTCAACCTCTCTTGAATTTTTCACCTCTACCACATGCACGTTTGGGTCTGGCAAAGGTGGAACTCCTTCCACTCCTTGTGGAGGTGGTCTTGCTCCATTTGTCCTTTGTATAAGCCGTGGTTGCTGACTAGTTCCTTCACCTGCATTCATCACTGGGTAATTCAAGTTAGGTCTCTCTGGCTCCCCACGGGGCCAACGACAATTATACATCCCATGTCCAGACTCACCGCAATTCCAACGTTGCAAGACTCTCCTAGTTCGTGGCTCTCTCTCTTCTGACTTCTTTGCTTGTCCCTTTGGACCTACAGCTTGTGCAAGGTGAATTGACAGGCTGCTTAAAGATTCATTTAACTTCTCAATCACTTCAGCCGTTACCTCAGGAAGCTCCCTAGATGTTGATTCTTGTGACTTACCTTTGGGTCTAAGACCTTCTATTGGAACCTCTCCCCTTAAGCACTTGAGTTTCCTATACTTCTCAGCAGCCCTAGTTTCCGCTGCATCAAAAGTAGCAGGTGCACCTACCTCAACTTTTACCTTAAGGTCAGGAAAGAGTCCGGCTATGAACCTCTCCTTCTTTAAAAATTCTGCACCATCACCAGGGTTAGCAACATTTCGTATCCATAGAGCCCAAAGACGTAGAAGCTCTTGCTTGTACAAGTAGTAGTCATCTAAGTCTTTTTGGTTATGAGAAACAATGTCTTGCCATAGTTTTTGAGTGTTTTGGGGATCAAAGAAGTATCTCTTAAAATGATTCAAAACTTCAGTGTAATTCCCCTTAATTTCCTCAGGCAAAGAGTCAAACCAAGTACTAGAATCTTTCCTAAGGACCACCTCAAACATTTCTACACGTTCTTGATCGGTTACTATCCTCTTGATACGGCAAGACATCTTGAAATTTGCTAAAAATAATTCTGCATCCTCTCCAGGCTCTCCAAAGAAAAGAGGATATCCAGACATTTGGCGTTGGCTCTCCATTATTATGAAAGATTACAACACGAGTTACAATAAGGGATACAATAGAGATTTAGAACCACTCGCCTGCAAATGAAGAAGTAAGAAAATACCACTCTAGGTTTTCTTCTTCAGCTATCCAAGCTTGAATGAGGTCTCGATTTGTTTGATCAAAACAAAAAGGTAGACTATTGATGAGCTCTAAGAAGGGTTGAAATTCTTCAAAGCTAAGGCGATAAACAGAAATCTCTAGAACTTCATTTTCTGGATCCAAAAGAGCAACCACGTCCCAAGTGATAAATTGCACTTGCTCTACAATTCCCAACGCACAAGCGGTTTGTATAAAAACTAGATCTTCATGCTCGTCGAAGGCCGTGAGAAAGTAGCAATTGACTAGGAGCTCCTTTCCTTCGAGTTCCACACAGTCGGAGTGAGGCAACCTTCTCACAATTTCATAAAGAACATCCTCATCAAGTCCAATCAAGTTTGCAAGATTTAAAGACTCCACTTGTGCTACAAAATTCCTAGACAAAAACTCCTTAGGATTATGGTTAAATCATTCAAAATCATAAAGAGATTTACAATGTCTCTATGAACAAAGTGTCATAGAAAGTAGAGAAGGATGAGAATTTATACAAATTTGCAATCTTCTCTATGCTCTCTTTATTAAGACAAGCTCTGAATAGCTCCCTATCTCCTTTGTTGAAAGCGAAAGGAAGACTATTAATAAGACACAAATGAGGGAAAAATTCACCAAATGTGAGTCTATGAAGCATGAACTCTGGCCGCAAGTTTCCTGAACAGTCTTCCTCAATGGTGAAATGCACTCGCCAAATGTCAAATTTCACTCTATTTACCAATCTTAGGGCACACACTAGTTGGATGAATGCGCGGTCTTCCTTAGTGCCCAACAACAAGAGGAAAATGGAATCCACGCGTAGGACCTTTCGTCTTAACTTCACCACCCTCTTGTTATGAGGGAGACGCCTTACTACTTGCTCCTGCAACTCAATTGGTAATAGAGCTAGATCTCTAAGGATTGAACTTTCACTTCACACACATTCCCTGTTAGAACAAATGATCGTTTTTTGTTTCTTGTAACAACTTGGACAAAGAAAAAACAAACATACACACTATTTTTCCGGGCTGCACTTCATTTTAAAATAAAATGAACACATGTACATCAAAAGAAGTGTGGTAGTTGATGAGAGGTAGAATGACAGGGTTTGGTGATGCAAGAATTTCTCCTACTCTTTGGGCACCAAACATGAACACCATTCGTTGTTGAAAATGGATCTTTCTACTAATTGCAACGTTTATTCTAATGTGTGGAGTAAAATGAAAGGGAAAAACCTCTATTCCCGGGCCATTATCCATGGCCTATGCATGTCCTAATGCTTAAAATAACACAAAAATATAGACGTCCAAGCTAATATCATACCTAATGAGAGGCAAAATAAAAGGATTTACCGAAGTGTTTATCTCGGCTAACCTAAGAGGACCTAAAATCCTACGAATTACCCGTTGAAATTGCAACTTAGTAATAACAATTATGTGTATCTTTTGCCTTGCAATGGGAATGAAAGGATCATACAAACTCTCGTGATTCATGCAAACTACTTGACTATGCTAAAAGTTGATCCTACACAAAAACATACACGAGTTGTTTTCCTCCGTGGGGGCACAAATTTGAAGCAGTCCGGGGCGGGCAACAAGAAGAGCAACCTCTAGACACCCTTCAAGGCTCCCGTGCTGCTCAATGGGGCTAGGGCACAACACAACACAAACCAAAACAACAAAACCCTGTCGCCCTCTTACAACATGTGGGATTTATGGCTAAATTGATAACAATACCCGGAGACAAGCTATCAAGAACTTAAATAAAACACCAAAACACTTACACATCATTATTGTCCATGACTTCACGTTGGAAGGGAGACAAGGTATCCATGCTTAGTCCAAATTCACCCTCCTTGATTCAACAAATGTTGGGCTTACACTAGTAGGAGAAATGATAGATTTCCTACTCTCAATTGAATGATCACTCTCTCTTACAATGGCATAGAGTTCCCTTGCTAATCACCCCTAATACAACACATACATATGCCTAATGCCAATGACATTCCACTCAAGAGCTCCTTCTGAAGAGGTTGAGCTTGGCTTCTCAAGCTATAGCATAGTGCTCTTTCTTCTCCCTTTTTTGTGCTAGCTACACCCTCCTTTTATAGCAATTTTGAAGGCTAGGGTTACTCCTCTAACCATGGTTGGGTTAGATTTTCATCAATTTACCTAATTTCTTTTGCTTGGAATTATCAAGAAGTTGGTGGGGAAAGAGAGAGGAGAGAAATGGAGGTGATAGGACTTTTCATAGTGGGTTAGTGTTAGTAGAGTTAGTATTAATTTACAAATGGAATTGGATATTTACAATGGGAGTATCCATGTAAGATACAAATAAGGAATAAAAACTCTTAAGAGGTAAGAAAAGGTGGATTTCTTACAAGGTTGATGCTCCAAGTGTCTTGAGTAGGGCCAATTTTGACGCTTGTTGACGGTCCACTAGCTTTGACGGTACATTTTTTCTTCACACTTGACCTTCCTTGAGAGACAAGGTAATTGAAGCTGAGTAATCAACCACCATGATGCTATCTTTTAAGAGAAGAGGCTGAATTTTGTGGTTTTTTTGATAGATATGGGTAATTTGGAGGAGGAAAAATGAGACTAGGTGATCAATTTTGGAATGGAATTGTGTGTGGGAGGTATGAGTTCACCATGGCTTCTCTTATTCTTCAAGGTTGAGGAGAAGGTGAGTAGGGTGCAGAGAGGAGTGGGGAGAGAGGTGGGGATGATGAGTGGAGAAGTGTGTGTGAAAGAGGAAAATGATAAAGTGGAAGAGAGAGTGTGGCTGCATAGCATGGGAAAACTGGGGTCCACTAATAAAATCATAGCTCACAGCTCGTAGATCAAAAAAATATGAAAAATTTGAGGCAAAAGTTCAACCCACGAGCTATAACTTTTGTTTGTATCACCTTTTCAAATTCGGAGAGCAAGTGAACTTTAAAAATTCAGAAAAACCGACTGTTTTTTTACACTGCACAAAGTCCTTGTGGGGTCCTTCTTTGGATGATTCTTTTGAATACCTCCAAGAGTGAGCCCTCCATAGTGCATGTATGCATGCCACCTACCCTTGACCTTATTTCGTAGGTCTATAATTGAAGATATTGTTGAGATCATGATATAAGTGAATAGTACAACTAAGAAAATCAAATATTGAGGGGTCTAAAAAATATGTACATGTCAAATATAAATAATATAAGTGGAAAAAATATAAAGGGGTCAAAAGAAATCTCTCTCATTATGAGGCTACCATAAAAAGATAAATATTTTTGGTGTTCTAATTTTTTAGAAAAAAAACAAAATAGATGTAGGAAGGGAAAAATCACAATAGTGAAAAAATATACACATAAATAAAACTAGTTTTTTTGGATTTTTGTTGGGGTGGAGTTACACCAAATATAAGAGAAGCTTACATGAAAATATTTTTATATGGAATAAAGAGTATGAAAAATGGTAAGAAAAATTGTGGTAATGGTGAGGCAATGTACAGAGCATAAATAACACACACCTAGGTAGAAATATTTAAACAAATACCAAAATAATTATGAAAAAATCTTTTATTTAGGCCCTATATACAAAGAAAAATTTACATACGCATGGGCTATAATATACTTATATTTTTTATTTTTTTTGGCTCAACTAACCCAATGACTAGCTAATTGAGGGTTTTTTATTTCAGTAAGGAGATATGGGAAAAGTCCCCTAACTCACACGCACCTATATACAGTGAAAGGGTGAGGGTAACCACAGTGTTTGAGTGATTTGAAAGGGTGAGATAACTCACTATGGCAATTACAGAGAGCCGAAAAACGGCTATCACTAGCTTGAAGTATTATTGATCTTTCAAGCTCAATTAATTATATAGGTATTCTTATGCCTTTGGTAAGGATTTTGGAAGTGGTGGTGATGATGGTTTTTTTTTTGAAATTACAATCTGTATGTAGATAGTAGGCTGTCCAACTTAAAACATCCAAAGTTACACTAAGGACACTAAGATCCTTATATAGACCTTGATGGACAACTTACTTAAACAAACGGGCTATCATGCTGGGCTATCACAATGATTTTGGATTGATTGTTGACTGAGCTGTCAGAATTCTCTTTGATGTAAATAATAACCCTGTCTAACTAAGCAAATTTTTCATGAGAACTGGATATACAATGTTGAGCATCAAATTGTAGGGTGGTTTAGATCCTAAAACATGTATTTGTATAGCCGCATAAGGTACTATCCTTTGGTATCTTATCTATAGGTAAATATAAATATAAATAACATTATATATGGTGCATCTTCTGGAAGCGGTTTTTGGATTGTATAATGTACCTTGAGATGGGAAGGCAGGGAATCATTTCAAGGCTACCTTACCCAAATTTTTTAGCTTGGAACTAACTTATCTTGTGTTCAAGGCTAGTAAGAACAGATGCATAGCTGAAAACATTGTTAAAGAAGGATACAATACGATTTACTGCAGATGCTAGTAAAAACCAATTTTCTTAAATTGTACTTGTGTGCAGGAGCTCAGTTTTGGTGAAGGTAAGTATATAGTGGTAAATTCACAAAGTTGTTTGATGCTATCCTTTCTTGATGAATAAATTCATAATTTTTGAAACAAAGGGTTGTAATTTTCTTTGAAATTGATCCAATGATTGTTAAAAGAGCCTTAATCCTCAAGTGGGGGTCTCAGAGGAGATGGCATTAGACTGGACTTTTTGAGAATTGGTCCAATTTACAAAGGAGATGTTGTCCGATTTTTTTTGGAATTAAAAGATGTAAACAATATCGGAAATAAATTGCTCAGTCTTTTAATATAATATTCAATCTATGTTATGTTGTTAGTTTTAGTTGTAATTTTTCACACCAATAACAATGGGAGGGAGTCGTTGACACCTGTCTTCCCAAGTAATGCCAGTTCTGACAGGCTTGTGTTTCTTGGATGGTGACAGGTAAGAGACTCTTTCCTTGGGACTACAACAAAAATTGCAGTAGTAACGGAAGATCGTCCAATGTACCAGCTAATGTACCAGTTGGATTCTTCTACATGTAGATGTAGTGGAACCGCATCCCAAATTATGGGCACATAAGATACAACACTAAGATATTATATTGTAGTGATCAAAAATCAAATTTTTGATCTAAATGATTGTATTATCCATTAGATACAAAATGTTGTATTAGTCTATATGAAATGATAATTGAGGTTTATGACATCTTGTTTTAAAATATTGTTATTTAATATATTATTTAATACAATTGTCTAAGTATGGTTCAATTATGAGGGGATTTTTTATACTTAAACACACACACACATTTTCCTACTAGTCTTTGGTCAGGGACTAGTGCCATACTTAGCAATTGGAATTAGATAATATATCAAATAATAATAAAGCTACTCCAATTTATCTTGACTTCAATCAAACAGTTTTTGTCAGGATATGGGTATTTATACCGTAACAATTAGATTGCCTACTCTTTAATACAAGTTACATTATTATTAGCTTGATCCACCCAATCCAAAGGGATGGGTCGGGTCTCTCAACTCCTAAATTGGTCAAGCATCTACATGTTTACATATAATCCATATACTGTAATCATTGATCACCCTCGAGCAAGTGTGGATTTTCAAGTTATCTTGCATGATCGGAGTATTGTATAGTAATCAACATCACGACATAATCCACAAATCTGGAGTGACATCATCCAAATCATGAGATATCAGGTATATAGATCTCATAATACCTTACTCTCCTCCCTGGAGGACCCCTTTATCATAAAACAATTGGGTGTACTTACATCTAAGTTCTTTTCAAACACATTACAAATGAGTAATCTCACATCTAAAACTTTTTAACACCATACAAGTGATTGAGCTATAAAACATGGAAACTTTTAGGAAGAAATTACTACAATTGGTTGGGAATGGTCCACTTGGTGGACCATCCTCCACCAAGTGGATCTCTCCTATGGGATGGGAGAGGGCCACACACACACACTTATCTAGCTGACAAGTCATTGGCTAACCCTTGGCTAACATCTTCCCTTTTTGGTGTGCTAACCTAGAACTGCTACTCTCTAGAAAAGTTTCACCGAGTCTCTGGACAAGACCACATGTAATCGCTCATGGTACCAAATCTCTACCAGATGTATAGCACACCCACACACACCCTTGCTTATTAAATATAGATACTATTCTTTATGTCGGCCCTTCTCTAGTCACAACCTTTGTCTCACTCTACGAGCTGACATTGTCGATTCCTATATCTACGCTATGACGGCATGTTGGAAGTCCTTGTGGGATACCTTGGCTTGAAGACACATCCTAGTGTTGCCCGCCCTTCTCAATGGGGTGCATTGCACACACAAAGTCAGTAAACTTCCGAACACCCACTCACTCGAGGAAAGGTGGTCGCCTTTAAGTTATTTATCTTCTTTATCACAAACTGAGGGTCGGGATCATACTTGGCTAGCTTGAGTAGTTGGTTTCCAACTTAAATATAGCGTAATGGGTTTAAGGATACCCATTTGGTCGATATTCATTGTACAACTGGATGCGTATTATATACCTCGCTGCATATCAATCAGGGATAGTCGCCCAAATCTTCTCAACCCAGATCACACGTAATTTGACTTGAGCATTTACTGCTACCCACCCACCCACTCACATTGTGTGTTTTGGTGCATGCATTATACACCTTAAAAATAGTACCATTTTCTCGCGTAGTTCCCTCACTCCTTATATCTTTACATCACAGCTCCGGGCATACACTTTCGCACAACTGCATAGGGGAGACATGCTTCAGCCTATGATCTTTGCTTGCGTACACCCTTGCTTGTAATTGCTCTTGCCACAAGTCGTCTTCCTTGCTTAAACCCTAGACCCCCAAGGAAACACATTTCACAGCTGGATCTCTTTTGGTTTAGCTGGAGCTTTGAACTGGTGATGAGATAAATCACCTAATGTGGAGGCTCAAAATGAGGTCAAATTTTGTAGGTATGGGTATGTAAACTAGCCCTCTATTTTTGCAATCGGGAGTCCTTCTCTACATGGCCACACGCCCTTCTTGCTCGTTTTTGTTTTGCGAGCGAACACAGGCAAGTGCACCCACACACAAACGCTCTCTCTCTCTCTCTCTCTCTCTCTCTCTCTCTCGCTCTCTCTCTCTCTCTCTCTCTCTCTCTCTCTTTCTCTCTCTCTCTCTCTCACACACACACACACACACACAAATCCTATGCAGTTACTTGAGTGCACGCAATTTTGTCAATACCTCGGTGAATCTCCCTCTTCTCCTACAGTTTTGCTGCGGTTTTTTGCTCGTGATAGACCGACTATGGCTGTCTGGTTGCGAAACCTTGAACCTTGTACAATGTAGCTCACATGCCCATGACGGTTTCGGCAATTTTTCATACAGCATAGCAGCAGGGCTCTCGTGTTGATTCCTTCTCCACGTTGGCCTTCATCGCCATACAAACTTATACAATATAACCTTCTTCGAAAGACCTGATGGTTCTCATCCAAGCAGACTCCCATACACTATGGGTATTCGGAATCTCCACTACTACAACACAGGAAGCTTGTGATTCAGGTAGGTGTTGTCGCACCTACTCAGTACCTATCTTTTTCATCCTTGACTAAGTTAAGATGCTATTGTACAGATGGCTTTATTTTTAGGGGATATGCTCTTACATAGTGCTTCAAACAGAGTGTTGCAAATATAAATTTTCATTCAAAGTAAGGCATATGAATAATTGATCAAAAATATGGATCTGACCCTGTCCTCACTTATATTCAACTTGGTTATATTACAGTACATATGCCTGAATGATGCTCAATGTCGATTTGGGTGTTTGTTATTAAACACATTGTGAAGTCCTTTATCCTAAGTTCCGGAATGCTTACTAAACTAATCTGGCTTGACATGATTAATCTTGAACTTGCCTACTATGCCTGACCAAGGTCAACAAGCCATTCTTGTATCTGTGGTTGATAATACCTTACCATATGTTTATCCATAACATACATGGTAGCTTCTTGGTAGAAGCCCCTCTATGTTGCAAAGCCATTGAATGCATAGTCCTCCAATCTATCTCATTCTTGATATGACTAAAGGTCAAACAAACTCCCAATGGAATGGAGCACATTTAGCTGAAATCTAATTTTTTGCTTTTACTGATCTAGACATAAATACTAATTTATCATGGTAGATTGTCATACTACTCTATTGCAGATTGCAATAATGAAAATTGTTTGTCTAAATTTGAACTGTCGCTTGGTTACGAACTTGGAAACTAGCCAAACCTAGTTCATCGTAGGCACATAGCTTCCATTAGGTTACCACCACGGATTGCAGCTCGACATTCCAATTTGGTTTACATAGATTGGGTAAAGTCCGAATTACTTACTAGCTTGAAGTATTATTGATCTTTCAAGCTCAATTAATTATATAGGTATTCTTATGCCTTTGGTTAGGATTTTGGAAGTGGTGGTGATGATGGTTTTTCTTTTGAAATTACAATCTGTATGTAGATAGCAGGCTGCCCAACTTAAAACATCCAAAGTTACACTAAGGACACTAAGATCCTTATATAGGCCTTGATGGACAACTCCCAAATTCTTACTTAAACAAACGGGCTGTCATGCTGGGCTATCACAATGATTTTGGATTGATTGTGGAATGAGCTGTCAGAATTCTCTTTGATGTAAATAATAACCCTGTCTGACTAAGCAGATTTTTCATGAGATATCAACATCTGAGCTGGAAACTTATTCTCAACGGATATACAATGTTGAGCATCAAATTGTAGGGTGGTTTAGATCCTAAAACATGTCTTTGTATAGCCACATAAGGTACTATCCTTTGGTATCTTATCTATAGGTAAATATAAATATAAATAAAATTATATATGGTGTATCCTCTGGAAGAGGTTTTTGGATTGTATAATATACCTTGAGATGGGAAGGCAGGGAATCATTTCAAGGCTACCTTACCCAACTTTATTACCTTGGAACTAACTTATCTTGTGTTCAAGGCTAGTAAGAACAAATGCATAGCTAAAAACATTGTCAAAGAAGGATGCAATACGACTTACTACAGATACTAGAAAAACCCATTTTTTTAAATTGTAATTCTGTGCAGGAGCTCAGTTTTGGTGAAGGTAAGTATATACTGGTAAATTCATAGAGTTGTTTGATGCTATCCTTTCTTGATGAATAAATGCATAATTTTTGAAACAAAGGGTTGTAATTTTCTTTGAAATTAATCCAATGATTGTTAAAAGAGCCTTAATCCTCAAGTGGGGGTCTCAAAGGAGATGGCATTAGACTGGATGTTTTGAGGACTGATCCAATTTACAAAGGAGATTCTGTCCGATTTTTTCTGGAATTAAAAGATTTGAACAATATCGGAGAAAAATTGCTCCGTCTTTTAATATAATATTTGATCTATGTTATGTTGTTAGTTTTAGCTGTAATTTTTGACACCAATAACAACGGGAGGGAGTCATTGACACCTGTCTTCCCAAGTAATGCCAGTTTTGATGGGCTCGTGTTTCTTAAATGGTGACAGGTAAGAGACTCTTTCCTTGGGATTACAACAAAAACTGCAAGAGTAACGAAAGATCGTCCAATGGATCAGCTAATGTACCAGCTGGATCCTTCTACATGTAGATGTAGTGGAAGCTCATCCCAAAGGATGGGCACATAAGATACAACACTAAGTTATTATATTGTGGTGATCAAAGATCAAATTTTTGATCTAAATGATTGTTTTATCCATTAAATATAGAATGTTGTATTAGTGTATATGAAATGATAATTGAGGTTTTTGACATCTTGTTTTAAAATATTGTTATTTAATATATTATTTAATAAAATTTTCTAAGTATGGTTCAATTATGAGGGGATTTTTTATACTTAAACACACACACACACATTTTCCCTACTAGTCTAGTGCCATACTTAGCAATTGGAATTAGATAATATATCAGATAATAATAAATCTACTCCAACTCATCCTGACTTCAATCAAACGGTTTTTGTCAGGATATGGGTATTTATACCCTAAGATTTGGATTGCCTACTCTTTAATACAAGTTACATTATTATTAGCTTGATCCACCCAATCAAAGGGATGGGTTGGGGCTCTCAGCTCCTAAATTGGTCAAGCATCTACATGTTTACATATAATCCATATATTGTAATCATTGAACACCCTCGAGTAGGTGTGGATTTTCAAGTTATCTTGCAGGATCGGAGTATTGTATAGTAACCAACATCACAACATAATCCACAAATTTGGAGTGACATCATCCAAATCATGAGATATTAGGTCTATAGATTTCATAATACCTTACTCTCCTCCCTGGAGGACCCCTTTATCATACAACACTTCCGTGTGCTTACATCTAAGTTCTATTCAAACACATTACAAATGAGTAATCTCGCATCTAGAAAATTTTAACACCGTACAAGTGATTGAGCTATAAAACATGGAAACTTTTAGGAAACAATTACTACAATTGGTGGGAGATTGGTCCACTTGGTGGACCATCCTCCACCAAGTGGATCTCTCCTGTGGGATGGGGGAGGGCCACACACACACACACACACACACACACTTATCTAGCTGACAAGTCATTGGCTAACAGCTTCCCTTTTTGGTGTGCTAACCTAGAGCTGGTACTCTCTAGAAAAGTTTCACTGAGTCTCTGGACAAGACCACATGTAATTTCTCATGGTACCAAATCCCTACTAGATGTATACCACACCTACACACACCCTTGCTTATTAAATATAGATACTATTCTCTATTTCGGCCCTTCTCCAGTCAGGACCTTTGTCTCACTCTACGACTTGACAGTGTCGATTCCTATATCTATGCTATGATGGCATGCTGGATGTCCTTGTGGGATCCCTTGGATTGACGATACATCCTGGTGTTGCCGGCCCTTCTCAATGGGGTGCAGTGCACACACAAAGTCAGTAAATTTCCGAACTCCCACTCACTGGAGGAAAGGTGGTCGCCTTTAAGTTATTTATCTTCTTTATCACAAACTGAGGGTCGGGATCATACTTGGTTGTCTTGAGTAGTTGGTTTCGAAATTAAATATAGCATAATGGGTTTAAGGATACCCATTTGGTCGAGAATCATGGTACAGTTGGATGCGTATTATATACCTCATTGCATATCAATCAGGGATAGTCGCCGAGATCTTACATTGGTATCAAATCTGAGGGGAGGGGAGAGCTATGGAAGAGGGGGGAAAACCTTGCATGTGTTTTTGCATGGTGATGCATGATCTCTCTCTCTCTCTCTCTCTCTCTCTCTCTCTCTCTCTCTCTCTCTCTCTCTCTCTCTCTCTCCCTCGGTTATGGCAAGCTCAAAAAAGGAGAAGAAGAGGCAGCAGTTGTTGGCAGCACAATGCCCGGGGCAGTCACTTTTTAGAATGTGTATGATATCACGTGAGTTAACCGGAGAGGATTATTAAAAGACCAAAATGTATAAAAATGTATACATACAGAGGGGGGTGGGGGTTTTTTAAATAGGCTCACAGTGTAAGTATAGTATGTATATTGGGGTATTATTAATTACCTCTTGAACGCACGTGATATAGGGGTCTTTTGATAAGTGACTGCCTGGGGCACAATGTCATGGTTCCTACGGTTGAGCAAGGTGGGCCGACAAAGGGTGAATGGTCATAGGAGCGGCCTTCTGCATGCAAGTCTAGCCGGGTTCGACCTGACAAAGTCGACTGATTTTGAGCTTGATGGATGCGTGCTGAAGAGAGTGACATTTCTTGTTTCTACAGTGATTGGAGCTAAGCAATGCGATGATCTCTCCCTGTCTTTCTACCTTTGACGCACTTTGTTCACCCTCCTCCACACTATTTGGCATAGGAGTTTTCAAAGGGGTCAATGGTGGGGGTCACTCAAGCCATCGAATGCATTTTTGTAAATTTGGGCCGCCGTGTAAATTTGGGGCAAAACATAAATTCGGGCTAGCACGTAAATTTTAGTATGCACCTTGAGCCTTGAACCCACGACCTCCCCCGTGTGGTGCATGTGCTCTAACCACCACGCCCGCATGCGTTCACTGAAGTATGTGGCATTTCAATGCCACATATGTGAATGTGAGCCGATTGTAAATTTGGGATAGTTTTGTAAATTTGGGCCATGCATCTTGTAAATTTGCCCCCCCTGATTGCACGGCCTACAATGCATGCGCCTCACCATTCTCTCCACCCTTGATTCCATTTGAACGTGCCCATGCCATATAGTGCGGAGGGTTTGCCATCGCATGTAGGAGGTTATAGTTTTATTTAATTTTTTGAAATAAAATATGCCATCAACAAGCGGGCGCCCTAAGTTGGGCACCCTCCCTTGTTGCTAAGAGTAGACTCTCGCGCAACCATACAGAGTTGGAACGTCGATTGGGATCGCCGCTAAGAAGATATGGATGGATATTTTTTTTATACAAGATACAACAATAGATCAAAGAAGATAGGGGGGAAACAAGGCCGTAAATTTCCGAACACGAATCCTAATGTAGATTCCCAGTTTTTGGGGGAGCAAGACTCCGCAAATTTCCGAAATCGATATCATTTGGGTGCATCAAGATCGGGGAAGGAATGAAAGTGTATTAGAGTACAGATCACAAGTGGATCGAGGTCCATGAAATGGAAGCTTGAAAGAGCCGGCCATGTAGCCAACATGGAAAGTCAACTCAAGGAATAAATGAGGTAGTATAAGCTTCCTCAAGTTCGAGGCAATTAATTTACTAAGGCCTTTTGCATAGTGGAATGCGAGGCATTTGGTCGAGTATACCACCAATGACACGGTCATTAGGTTTTCCATTTCATAATTATGAGGGTTTTCTTAATCCTTATGTAAATTTATTTTTTTAGATTTCTACGAATAGATGTCCACAAGTTGATTTCTGATGCAATGGAAAGGCCTACTATTGGTTTTCCTCATGAATGCAAAGTTGTTGGCCATGGCTTGATCGATTCTCCACATGGCTGACTATTTGTTACATTTCAAAAAGATTGACAAGAGTCTGTCTTTTTCCATCTTTGAGTTTGGGGTTGCAAATTTCATAGGGCATTGCTCCTAGGCAAACTGGTTTTGAAATTTAAGTCAATCGAGACAATGCTAAAGGGAGAAACATGGCTTCTATACCTATATACCGGTAAACCATACCATGTGGCGATACAAATCCTAGTGCTAAAGGTGTTTCTTGTGAAGGACAACAACAATAAAATCTAGCAGGTAAGAACTACATCAAATGAAAGTATTTCAGTCCATTATTTGTACATGTTCGACAAGGTTGATTCTCTTTGCCATGAGATCTATATGACAGTAGAAGTATTTGTTGGCTATGAGCACAACAATATGCATATGAAGCAAGGCTTCCAATTGGGGCATAATGCATAATGGATTCTAAATTTTGGAGTATGCTCTCAACATACAAACTTGGGAAGAATTTGCAATGTGTCTTCAAGAAATATGTTATTTTACTAAGTGTCGGTATGAACCACACTTCGAGGATTTACGACAACTCTAGATTCTTCAAAATCTGGAGCTATGAGCCAGATTCAATGCCAGATGGTGAAATCAAATTGCAATTCACTCTCAAGAGAGCTAATGTTTTTGGAGTTCAAGACAACTGACCACATTGGGGCAATCAAGTTAGACAATTTAACACCTTATTAAAGAGTTTGAGACTTTAGAGTCATTTTGGTAATTCCAAATCAAAATGGATCCCGTTTTCTTGGGAATTTTGTCAATTTGGGACTTGATGAAGTATGCATTCTTCCTCCAATCTATCTCATTCTTGATATGACTAAAGGTCAAACAAACTCCCAATGGAATGGAGCACATTTAGCTGAAATCTAATTTTTTGCTTTTACTGATCTAGACATAAATACTAATTTATCATGATAGATTGTCATACTACTCTATTGCAGATTGCAATAATGAAAATTGTTTGTCTAAATTTGAACTGTCGCTTGGTTACGAACTTGGAAACTAGCCAAACCTAGTTCATCGTAGGCACATAGCTTCCATTAGGTTACCACCACGGATTGCAGCTCGACATTCCAATTTGGTTTACATAGATTGGGTAAAGTCCGAATTACTTACTAGCTTGAAGTATTATTGATCTTTCAAGCTCAATTAATTATATAGGTATTCTTATGCCTTTGGTTAGGATTTTGGAAGTGGTGGTGATGATGGTTTTTCTTTTGAAATTACAATCTGTATGTAGATAGCAGGCTGCCCAACTTAAAACATCCAAAGTTACACTAAGGACACTAAGATCCTTATATAGGCCTTGATGGACAACTCCCAAATTCTTACTTAAACAAACGGGCTGTCATGCTGGGCTATCACAATGATTTTGGATTGATTGTGGAATGAGCTGTCCGAATTCTCTTTGATGTAAATAATAACCCTGTCTGACTAAGCAGATTTTTCATGAGATATCAACATCTGAGCTGGAAACTTATTCTCAACGGATATACAATGTTGAGCATCAAATTGTAGGGTGGTTTAGATCCTAAAACATGTCTTTGTATAGCCACATAAGGTACTATCCTTTGGTATCTTATCTATAGGTAAATATAAATATAAATAAAATTATATATGGTGTATCCTCTGGAAGAGGTTTTTGGATTGTATAATATACCTTGAGATGGGAAGGCAGGGAATCATTTCAAGGCTACCTTACCCAACTTTATTACCTTGGAACTAACTTATCTTGTGTTCAAGGCTAGTAAGAACAAATGCATAGCTAAAAACATTGTCAAAGAAGGATGCAATACGACTTACTACAGATACTAGAAAAACCCATTTTTTTAAATTGTACTTCTGTGCAGGAGCTCAGTTTTGGTGAAGGTAAGTATATACTGGTAAATTCATAGAGTTGTTTGATGCTATCCTTTCTTGATGAATAAATGCATAATTTTTGAAACAAAGGGTTGTAATTTTCTTTGAAATTAATCCAATGATTGTTAAAAGAGCCTTAATCCTCAAGTGGGGGTCTCAAAGGAGATGGCATTAGACTGGATGTTTTGAGGACTGATCCAATTTACAAAGGAGATTCTGTCCGATTTTTTCTGGAATTAAAAGATTTGAACAATATCGGAGAAAAATTGCTCCGTCTTTTAATATAATATTTGATCTATGTTATGTTGTTAGTTTTAGCTGTAATTTTTGACACCAATAACAAGGGGAGGGAGTCATTGACACCTGTCTTCCCAAGTAATGCCAGTTTTGATGGGCTCGTGTTTCTTAAATGGTGACAGGTAAGAGACTCTTTCCTTGGGATTACAACAAAAACTGCAGGAGTAACGAAAGATCGTCCAATGGATCAGCTAATGTACCAGCTGGATCCTTCTACATGTAGATGTAGTGGAAGCTCATCCCAAAGGATGGGCACATAAGATACAACACTAAGTTATTATATTGTGGTGATCAAAGATCAAATTTTTGATCTAAATGATTGTTTTATCCATTAAATATAGAATGTTGTATTAGTGTATATGAAATGATAATTGAGGTTTATGACATCTTGTTTTAAAATATTGTTATTTAATATATTATTTAATAAAATTTTCTAAGTATGGTTCAATTATGAGGGGATTTTTTATACTTAAACACACACACACACATTTTCCCTACTAGTCTAGTGCCATACTTAGCAATTGGAATTAGATAATATATCAGATAATAATAAATCTACTCCAACTCATCCTGACTTCAATCAAACGGTTTTTGTCAGGATATGGGTATTTATACCCTAAGATTTGGATTGCCTACTCTTTAATACAAGTTACATTATTATTAGCTTGATCCACCCAATCAAAGGGATGGGTTGGGGCTCTCAGCTCCTAAATTGGTCAAGCATCTACATGTTTACATATAATCCATATATTGTAATCATTGAACACCCTCGAGTAGGTGTGGATTTTCAAGTTATCTTGCAGGATCGGAGTATTGTATAGTAACCAACATCACAACATAATCCACAAATTTGGAGTGACATCATCCAAATCATGAGATATTAGGTCTATAGATTTCATAATACCTTACTCTCCTCCCTGGAGGACCCCTTTATCATACAACACTTCCGTGTGCTTACATCTAAGTTCTATTCAAACACATTACAAATGAGTAATCTCGCATCTAGAAAATTTTAACACCGTACAAGTGATTGAGCTATAAAACATGGAAACTTTTAGGAAACAATTACTACAATTGGTGGGAGATTGGTCCACTTGGTGGACCATCCTCCACCAAGTGGATCTCTCCTGTGGGATGGGGGAGGGCCACACACACACACACACACACACACACTTATCTAGCTGACAAGTCATTGGCTAACAGCTTCCCTTTTTGGTGTGCTAACCTAGAGCTGGTACTCTCTAGAAAAGTTTCACTGAGTCTCTGGACAAGACCACATGTAATTTCTCATGGTACCAAATCCCTACTAGATGTATACCACACCTACACACACCCTTGCTTATTAAATATAGATACTATTCTCTATTTCGGCCCTTCTCCAGTCAGGACCTTTGTCTCACTCTACGACTTGACAGTGTCGATTCCTATATCTATGCTATGATGGCATGCTGGATGTCCTTGTGGGATCCCTTGGATTGACGATACATCCTGGTGTTGCCGGCCCTTCTCAATGGGGTGCAGTGCACACACAAAGTCAGTAAATTTCCGAACTCCCACTCACTGGAGGAAAGGTGGTCGCCTTTAAGTTATTTATCTTCTTTATCACAAACTGAGGGTCGGGATCATACTTGGTTGTCTTGAGTAGTTGGTTTCGAAATTAAATATAGCATAATGGGTTTAAGGATACCCATTTGGTCGAGAATCATGGTACAGTTGGATGCGTATTATATACCTCATTGCATATCAATCAGGGATAGTCGCCGAGATCTTACATTGGTATCAAATCTGAGGGGAGGGGAGAGCTATGGAAGAGGGGGGAAAACCTTGCATGTGTTTTTGCATGGTGATGCATGATCTCTCTCTCTCTCTCTCTCTCTCTCTCTCTCTCTCTCTCTCTCTCTCTCTCTCTCTCCCTCGGTTATGGCAAGCTCAAAAAAGGAGAAGAAGAGGCAGCAGTTGTTGGCAGCACAATGCCCGGGGCAGTCACTTTTTAGAATGTGTATGATATCACGTGAGTTAACCGGAGAGGATTATTAAAAGACCAAAATGTATAAAAATGTATACATACAGAGGGGGGTGGGGGTTTTTTAAATAGGCTCACAGTGTAAGTATAGTATGTATATTGGGGTATTATTAATTACCTCTTGAACGCACGTGATATAGGGGTCTTTTGATAAGTGACTGCCTGGGGCACAATGTCATGGTTCCTACGGTTGAGCAAGGTGGGCCGACAAAGGGTGAATGGTCATAGGAGCGGCCTTCTGCATGCAAGTCTAGCCGGGTTCGACCTGACAAAGTCGACTGATTTTGAGCTTGATGGATGCGTGCTGAAGAGAGTGACATTTCTTGTTTCTACAGTGATTGGAGCTAAGCAATGCGATGATCTCTCCCTGTCTTTCTACCTTTGACGCACTTTGTTCACCATCCTCCACACTATTTGGCATAGGAGTTTTCAAAGGGGTCAATGGTGGGGGTCACTCAAGCCATCGAATGCATTTTTGTAAATTTGGGCCGCCGTGTAAATTTGGGGCAAAACATAAATTCGGGCTAGCACGTAAATTTTAGTATGCACCTTGAGCCTTGAACCCACGACCTCCCCCGTGTGGTGCATGTGCTCTAACCACCACGCCCGCATGCGTTCACTGAAGTATGTGGCATTTCAATGCCACATATGTGAATGTGAGCCGATTGTAAATTTGGGATAGTTTTGTAAATTTGGGCCATGCATCTTGTAAATTTGCCCCCCCTGATTGCACGGCCTACAATGCATGCGCCTCACCATTCTCTCCACCCTTGATTCCATTTGAACGTGCCCATGCCATATAGTGCGGAGGGTTTGCCATCGCATGTAGGAGGTTATAGTTTTATTTAATTTTTTGAAATAAAATATGCCATCAACAAGCGGGCGCCCTAAGTTGGGCACCCTCCCTTGTTGCTAAGAGTAGACTCTCGCGCAACCATACAGAGTTGGAACGTCGATTGGGATCGCCGCTAAGAAGATATGGATGGATATTTTTTTTATACAAGATACAACAATAGATCAAAGAAGATAGGGGGGAAACAAGGCCGTAAATTTCCGAACACGAATCCTAATGTAGATTCCCAGTTTTTGGGGGAGCAAGACTCCGCAAATTTCCGAAATCGATATCATTTGGGTGCATCAAGATCGGGGAAGGAATGAAAGTGTATTAGAGTACAGATCACAAGTGGATCGAGGTCCATGAAATGGAAGCTTGAAAGAGCCGGCCATGTAGCCAACATGGAAAGTCAACTCAAGGAATAAATGAGGTAGTATAAGCTTCCTCAAGTTCGAGGCAATTAATTTACTAAGGCCTTTTGCATAGTGGAATGCGAGGCATTTGGTCGAGTATACCACCAATGACACGGTCATTAGGTTTTCCATTTCATAATTATGAGGGTTTTCTTAATCCTTATGTAAATTTATTTTTTTAGATTTCTACGAATAGATGTCCACAAGTTGATTTCTGATGCAATGGAAAGGCCTACTATTGGTTTTCCTCATGAATGCAAAGTTGTTGGCCATGGCTTGATCGATTCTCCACATGGCTGACTATTTGTTACATTTCAAAAAGATTGACAAGAGTCTGTCTTTTTCCATCTTTGAGTTTGGGGTTGCAAATTTCATAGGGCATTGCTCCTAGGCAAACTGGTTTTGAAATTTAAGTCAATCGAGACAATGCTAAAGGGAGAAACATGGCTTCTATACCTATATACCGGTAAACCATACCATGTGGCGATACAAATCCTAGTGCTAAAGGTGTTTCTTGTGAAGGACAACAACAATAAAATCTAGCAGGTAAGAACTACATCAAATGAAAGTATTTCAGTCCATTATTTGTACATGTTCGACAAGGTTGATTCTCTTTGCCATGAGATCTATATGACAGTAGAAGTATTTGTTGGCTATGAGCACAACAATATGCATATGAAGCAAGGCTTCCAATTGGGGCATAATGCATAATGGATTCTAAATTTTGGAGTATGCTCTCAACATACAAACTTGGGAAGAATTTGCAATGTGTCTTCAAGAAATATGTTATTTTACTAAGTGTCGGTATGAACCACACTTCGAGGATTTACGACAACTCTAGATTCTTCAAAATCTGGAGCTATGAGCCAGATTCAATGCCAGATGGTGAAATCAAATTGCAATTCACTCTCAAGAGAGCTAATGTTTTTGGAGTTCAAGACAACTGACCACATTGGGGCAATCAAGTTAGACAATTTAACACCTTATTAAAGAGTTTGAGACTTTAGAGTCATTTTGGTAATTCCAAATCAAAATGGATCCCGTTTTCTTGGGAATTTTGTCAATTTGGGACTTGATGAAGTATGCATTCTTTCTCCATTTTGTCTTATCAAGGAACCAAAATAAACCTTGCTAACAAGCGCATATACTCTATGTGGGAGTTTTTTGTTCATGCTATGGTAAGGAGGTTGATACAAATCAATGATAAAATCTTTCGTATATGGGTGGTGTTTAGAAACACCTTATGAGTTTTGTGGCTGAGGCGCATTTGGTTCCAACTCGTTAATTAGAAAAGCTAAAATTTAAATGAATTGGGATTCTTCTAGACTCTCCTTAACCTAATGCAAGCCCCAAGATTTAGTTGTATGGTCAAAACTTGAGGCTTTGGTTAGTCTAGAGCCAATCTTGTCAAAACTATGTAATGCATCTCATACACTTGAGTGGATATACAATTCATGCCAAAGGAAGAGAGGGGGGGGGGGGGGGGGGGGGGGGGGGGGAGGATGGTCCACAATATGTCTTTGTGTTGTAGCTAATCTACACAATGTGTGTCCAACTTGTGATTTGTAGATGGCCCCAAAATTTGGTCACATAGAGAAATGTTCATTTGTATATGTGAGCTAATCCTAAGATTACTTAATAATATTCTAGTTTTTTGTGTGTCTACTATCTTTTCTAAGATTCTCATAGAGGAGAGAGAGAAAAAGAGAGAGGGATATATATATATATATATATATATATATATATATATAGAGAGAGAGAGAGAGAGAGAGAGAGAGAGAGAGAGAGAGAGAGAGAGAGAGAGAGAGAGAGAGAGTTTACTTTAAGACACGAATCTCGGTAATTATACAAACTCAAAGACATCCATCTCAATATGAACTTCCCAAAACTCTCTATGATGTCAAACCATTAGGAAGGATGTGATGTACTACTGCTTTCAAGATACCATGAGAGGGAGAGAGAACCAAAACTCAATCACTTAGGGAGAGTTGAAAGAAACAATCACTAAAGTTTTGACCATGTGGGCAAAAGCCAAGGATGGAGAGAGAGAGAGAGAGAGAGAGAGAGAGAGAGAGAGAGAGAGAGAGAGAGAGAGAGAGAGAGAGAGAGAGAGAGAGAGAGAGAGAGAGAGAGAGCACCAATCAGAAGGAGGGATGAGAGAGAAATAGAGAGGGAGACATGTAGAACAAAATAGAGCAAGAGAGCGAGAGAGAGAGATAGAGCAAGGACCAAGATCACTCACTAAAGGAGAGTGAAGAGAAACATATTCACTAAAGATTTACCAAATAAAAAAACAAAGGGCTTGAGGAGAGAGTAAGACTGAGCAGTCAAAGGGAGAAGATAGCTTGATAAAGGAGAATGAGAAAGCTACCGACAAGGGGGGGGGGGGGGGGGGGGGCGGGGGGGGGAGAGAGAGAGAGAGAGAGAGAGAGAGAGAGAGAGAGAGAGAGAGAGAGAGAGAGAGAGAGAGAGAGAGAGAGAGAGAGAGAGAGAGAAGGGGATGGGGGATATATTGTTGACTTAAGGAGAAGGAAAACACTTCAACCAAAATCTCATAAATGTGGACAAAATTTAAGGATGAGAGAGAGAGAGAGAGAGAGAGAGGAAGAAAAATTTAGGAGGAAATGGACAAGGAGGGGAGAAGAGATGAACCACACACATAGACACACACACATATATGCACACATGCGCGAGAGAGAGAGAGAGAGAGAGAGAGAGAGAGAGAGAGAGAGAGAGAGAGAGGGGGGGAGGGATGGAGGGGGACCAAAATCACATAGGGAGAGTGAGGAAAAATGTCCTCCCATAGTTTTCACCACGTGGACAAAAAAGAGGGCTAGAGAGAGAGAGAGGGCGAGGTTCTCTTGTCGTTGTTTTTCGCGTAGCTTGGATGCCTCAAATGTGTGGAGAATGCCATAGGGAGAGTGAGGAAAAATGTCCTCCCATAGTTTTCACCACTTGGAAAAAACAAAGGGCTAGAGAGAGAGAGAGGGCGAGGTTCTCTTGTCGTTGCTGTTCGTGTAGCTTGGATGCCACGCAATCCTCAACTGTGTGGAGAATGACCTCCTGTATTTGATTTTTGACCACCTTTGTGAGGGTGGTTTCTACTTTTTTTTTTTTGAGCTTGGCTTCCATCCGTTCCATTTCTTCCTTCTTGTAGTTCTCCATTGTAGTGAGCCGAGTCTTACGATCACGAGCCTTTGTTTCAGCTCGTCATTTTCCTTGTGGAGTCTTTCAACTTCATTCTGAAGTCGGATGGTGTTGTCCATTTTGGGAGGCATTGCCACAATCCCTGCAAAGGTGGCCTTGCTTCAGGATGAGGCCAGAGAGAGAGAGAGAGAGAGAGAGAGAGAGAGAGAGAGAGAGAGAGAGAGAGTTATGAGAAGAATGAGGGAGCCATGACAAGGGGAGAGAGAGGGGGTTAAACTCACTAACTTAGAGAGTGAATCAAATTCACATTGAAGAATTCACTAAGTGGACAAAATAGAGGTTGGAGAGAGAGAGAGAGAGAGAGAGAGAGAGAGGGAGAGAGTTACGAGAAGAATGAGGGATCCATTGACAAGGGGAGAGACGGAGGGAAAAAAACTCACTAACTTAGAGAGTGAATCAAAACATCCACATTGAAGAATTCACATAGTGGACAAAATAGAGGAGAGAGAGAGAGAGAGAGAGAGAGATAGATAGATTTTATTATCGTCCTCGGAGGTCAAATATGACCTATGGGACCAAAGTTACATGTGATGTAGTATGTGTATGGCTCATGAGTGACTCTCGATGCTCCAAAATTGTAGTGATGAGAGTCGCAATGGAGAGCCCACACTTTGGCTGGGAGAGGAAAGTGTGTAGGTCTAAGTTATGGCTGAAAATGTGAGAGAAGCAAGTTCGGATGTGATCAAAAGCTGAGCACTCTAGTAGTGTGTGGTACTCAGACTCTCAAACTTGCAGTGAGCATAATGTGCACAATCGATTTGACTCTTCTCCATTGCCCCAACGCCCTATCTCGCATCGAAGGAAATGGGAGCTAAGCCGAATTGCTACGATAGTGCATATCGCGAACAAGGGAAAAGGCTCAAGCATGTAAGTGTGAGTACGTTTCCTCTCTCAGCGAAGAACATGGTTTTGTAGTTGGGGGCAATATAGGTGGTGTAATGTATGAAGCGTGACCCACCGGATTTCTCCCAAGCCGTATACATTGGCATTGTAGAAAAGCTTCATTCACTTGAGAGTCAATTGAAGCATCATGTAGCAAGTGTAATGCATCCCATCTCCCAAACCACTTCTTTATGTCTTGCATCCATCTTGTGCTCAAGATCTTGCTTTTATGCGTCTTTTGAACTTTTTTGCTTGCTTCCCATGCAATTGTAGGAAGTCGATGTGAGGGGTTTTGACGTATCTTTATCATGTACTCCACAACCCTTTCCATGCCCATAACCTCAATTGGAAGAGATCCCGACTCAAGAAGTAAGAGCATATATGGTGTTTGTGTCTTAACTTGGAGAAAGTTTGTAAGAAAACGCTTTTGGACATTCTCAAACTCTTTCCAAGTAGACTTGGAGATGCTCCCGCCCCACACTTCAACTCCATAAAGAAGAACCGGTGTCACCAATGCATCAAAAAGATACTTCTTGAGAATCCAACACTTGATGTTTCCCACATTACACATGTTCTCAAATGCATAATATGCTCTCTTTCCCGCTTCCAAACGACGCATAGCACATTCATGCCACTTGTGATTGGATGGAACCTCAAGGCCAAGGTACTTAAAGCTCTCAACAACTTCAAGTGTCTCGTTGTTGTACACAATGCATGGCTTCTCCTTATGGTTGGTTTTCACAAGCATAACCTTTGTTTTGGATTCATTTACAATCAGCCCACTATGCAAGCAAAAGTTCTCAAGGACAACCATAAGCTTTTGTGCATCTTCTAAAGTGTGTGCTAGAAGCACTACATCATCCGCATACAACAAAAGCATGATTACCGCATTGCAAATAGTGACCTCTTCAATGCCTTCTTCTTGAATAAAGTCAAGTACCATTTGTTCCAATTGATCGATGCATAGACCAAAGAGAGTTGGTGACAATGGACATCCTTGTTTAACCCCAATAGTGCTTACAAAAATTTCTGAAATTTCTCTTCCCATGCGCAATTGACAAATCACCTTCTCATAGATTCGAGAAACCGCAAGCATAAACTCACTTGGCACTTGGAGTTCTTCCATCCTTCTCCACAAATTGTTACGTGGAATCATATCAAAGGCTTTCTTAAAGTCCACAAAACAACAATACAATCACTTGCCTTTCAACCGACTTTCCTCCATGAGAACACGAAGAGTGACAAGATGATCAATGGTGCTATGGCATCGACGAAAACCCACTTGTCCCTTTGCACGCTTGTCATTATCTTCAGCCCAATCACTCAATTTCATCTCCATTATGCACCCAAACAACTTTTCCATGAGAGACCCAATCATTATAGTCCGGTAGTTGCTTACATTCTTTACATCCCCTCCTTTATGCAAAGGCTTAACCCAATTAGTACTCCAATCATAAGGCATACCATGTTGAAGTGCAAGGTTGAACATATCACACATCCACTCATGGGTAAAATCTCCCGTCCATTTGATCATCTCCGGCTTGATACCTTGAAGATCTCCCGCTTTGCGAGTGGCCAACTTTTCAAGCCCACCGCATACATCCTCAATAGTAAAAAAAGACGGCATACATGGGAGTGAACCATAAAATGGCATTTTTTTCAGTATTTGCTTGCTCATATAATTGCCTAGAATGTGTGTACATATCCACTAGACTCAAGTTACCAAAATTCTCAACCCGCTTGCCTCTCAAGTTTTTCCAAAATCTTCCACATGCATGTGCCTTTTTTTGGACTTGAAATTCTTGTTGCTTTACTTCCCATCTTCTTCTCTTCTTTTGAATCAATGCCTTGTATGTATGCAAATGACTTTGATAGTTGTCTTTGTCCATAGTTGCATCAAGCTTTATCAAGGACTTTCGAGCATCTTGACATTCTTTATCAAACCACCTTTTGCGTGATCTATCTTTGTTGATACCATGGAGATGCTTTATGGCAAAGAATTCTTCCGCACAAGAACAAATAGCTTTCTTGAAAGCTACCCATTTAGTTTCCAATGGTGCATCACATTGAAGCTTTGTCATCCATAATTTTTGCTCAACCATTTCAATGTACATTGGTGCCCGTTTGAAATCCATACATAGTGATAACTTCTCTTTCCTTTGGCTGAGATTATCATGCTTAGTTGCTTCTCCACATGAAAGGTCAATACATAAGGTGCGATTGTCGGATTCCGGGGTCCATTGTCCAAACATAAAACTCTTTATGCGATACATGATGGCTTCAGAGAGTAGCATATAGTCAATCACACTATCCCCATTATGTCTCCTACATGTAAATCCATTGGTTCTACTCCACAAAGATTGAGGAGATGCATCTTCCCTTAAATTTTGACAATGTGGACAAAAATTAGTGATTAAGAAGGAGATAGATAGATAGATAAATAGAGAGAGAGAATGACAGAAAGAATGAGACAGCCATTGACAAGGGAAGAAGACAGAGAGTCCAAATATGCACACTAAAGTTTTGATCATGTAGATAGAATAGGTTTGGAGAGAGAGAGAGAGAGAGAGAGAGAGTGCTACAAGAAGAATGAGACGGCCATGACAGGAGGGAGTGAGGTGTATATGAGAGAGAGGGAGGGGGAGCCAAACTCATTGGCTTAGGGTGTGAGTGAAAATATCCACAATAAAGATTTGACCACGTGACAAAACAAATGGTTGGATGAGGATGGGGGGGAGGCCAAGGTCACTAACTTAGAGAGAGTGAGGAGAATCGTTCTCATTAATGTTTTGAACTTGTAGGAAAAATTGAGAGAGAGAGAGAGAGAGAGAGAGAGAGAGAGAGAGAGAGGATGGGGGGGGAAGCCAAGGTCACTAACTTAGAGAGAGTGAGGAGAATCGTTCTCATTAATGTTTTAACCTTGTAGGAAAAATTGTGAGAGAGAGAGAGAGAGAGAGAGAGAGAGGGGGGGGGGGGGGGGGGGGGGGGGGGGGGGGGATAAAACTCACTCGCGTAGAGAAAATGAGGGGAATTATCCTCACAAAAGTTTGACCAATGGACAAAAGCGAGGATTAGCGATATATATATATATATATATATATATATATATATATATATATATATTATTTATATATTATATTTATATATTTATATTTATATATAGAGAGATAGAGAGAGAGAGATACATATATATACACACACATATGTTTTTGATATGGTAATATATATAGATAGACATCAAAAAACGTATATATTTATGTTTTTACAAACATGTGTATTATAATTTACATATTTATATATGTATATACTGCTATACATATATCACACTAGCTCATATGTATAGATAGGCACCATCACACAAGCTCATATACATATGTACACACACACACACACACACACAGACATACATACATACAGAATATATATGTACACACACACAGCGCGCGCGCGCACACACACACACACACACAAATGTATATACACACATATGTATGTATTATGTAGTACAAAGACATACAATTATATACATTATACATAATAATTATAGTACAATAATTACATATATATGTATATCATTTATATAGCCACGAACATATGTATTATAAGGCCTCTATCACATACGTCCGCCTAGACGTGTGTGTTCCTCATCATGATTCCTTCTTTTATGCTTGCTTGGATAGAGATGAATCATTTTTTGACTTAGAAGAGGATATTGTTTATTTCAAAGACGAAGGTGATGTTATTGTATTTGGGGATATGAATGCTCTCACATAAACATTGCAACATGATACTCAACAATTTGATATGCCATACATTTCAAGGGAGCTGGAGGCAATTCACTTGTATGATCGTACTTCAATGGATGAAAAAGAGCCGGATCACTATGGAAAGTCACTTTTACACATGTGTAATAGCACAGGTATGCTAATTGCCAATGGTATATCTTTGTGGAGTGGAACAAATGGATTTACATGTAGGAAACATAATGGGGACAGTGTGATTGACTATATGCTACTCTCCAAAGCCATCATGTATCGCATAAAAGAGTTTTATGTTTCGTCAATGGACCCCAAAATCTGACCATCGGACCTTTTATATTGACCTTTTATGTGGAGAAGCAACGAAGTATGATAATCTCAACCAAATAAAAGAGAAATTATCACTATGTATGGATTTCAAACGGGTACCAATGTACATTGAAATGGTTGATAAAATGTTATGGATGACAAAGCTTCAATATGACACACCTTGAAACTAAATGGAAAGTTTTCAAGAATTTATTTGTTCTTGTGCGGCCGAAGAATGCTTTGCCATAAAGCATCTCCATGGTATCAACAAAGATCATGCAAAAGGTGGTTTGATAAAGAATGTCAAAATGCTCGAAAGTCCTTGATAAAACTTGATGCAACTATGGACAAAGATAACTATCAAAGTCATTTGCATACATACAAGGCATTGATTCAAAAGAAGAGAAGAAGATGGAAAATAAAGCAACAAATCTTTCAAGTCCAAGAAAATGCACATGCATGTGGAAGATTTTGGAGAAACTTGAGGGGCAAGCGGGTTGAGAATTTTGGTAACTTGAGTCTTGTGGATATGTACAGACATTGTAGGCAAATATATGAGCAAGCACATGCTGAAAAAATGCCATTTTATGGTTCACTCCTATGTATACCTTCTTTTTTTACTATTGAGGATGTATGCGGTGGGCTTGAAAAGTTGGCACTCGCAAAGTGGAAGATCTTCAAGCCGGAGATGATCAAATGGACGGGAGATTTTACCCATGAGTGGATCTATGATATGTTCAACCTTGCACTTCAACATGGTATGCCTTATGATTGGAGTACTAATTGGCCCTAAGCATTTGCATAAAGAAGGGGATGAAAAAAATATAAACAACTACTGGACTATAATGATTGGGTCTCTTATGGAAAAGTTGTTTGGGTGCATAATGGAGATGAAATTGAGTGATTAGGCTAAAGAGACTTTGATATGATTCCACGTAACAATTTATGGAGAAGGATGGAAGAACTACAAGTTCCAAGTGAGTTTATGCTTGCGGTTTCTTGAATCCATGAGAAGGTGATTTGTCAATTGCGCATGTAAAGAGAAATTTTAGAAATTTTTGTAAGAACTATTGGGGTTAAACAAGGATGTCCATTGTCACCAACTCTCTTTGTTCTATCCAACGATTAATTGGAACAAATGTTAGTTGAATTTATGCAAGAAGAAGGCATTGAAGAGGTCACTATTTGCAATTTGGTAATCATGATGTTGTTGTATGCGGATGATGTAGTGCTTCTTGCACACACTTTAGAAGATGTACAATCTGGGGATTGAACAAAAAGTATGGTCAATCCTGACGTGCTGAGGTGCATTTTGGTATGTTGTTTCATCGTGTGTCCTCTTCTCAAACCACTTCTAGCTTGTGCCACAGAGGTTAATTCTCCAATATGGTGACCACTTGATCTACGGAGATGGTTGGGAACATCTTCATAATCTCCTCTTGGATTAGGCTCGAGGACTGACATGTTTTTTTTCTTCCACAATAGAGCTTCTTGCTTCATCAATGGGAGGGAGATCATCTTGTGGACAAAGTTTTCTACCACATCATCTGGCTTTATCATCAACAAGGCTGCATATTCAAGACCTTGAGCTCAGAAAACATGAATTCCTTGTTAGATGGGTCTAGAATCTTTACAATCCATTTCTTTATCTCCTCTCTTGCAGCTTTGTAGATTCTTCAAAGTCTTGTAGCCCACTCTCAGTAGATGTATTGGGTAGATCTACTGGGGGAAGGTCTACTCTTGCACTTGCTATTATAATAGGTGTTGGTGTCTGTACCATAGGTACCACTTATTTTTCTTTTAGGGCAATGATTGCCAGCTCTTTACCTTGTAGCTCTTGTGCATGTCTTTCAGTTTGGGTGGATAGATCTGCTTGCGCCTTTGCCAACTGTTCTTTTGGATCCCCCATTTTCCAATATTTTTGAGCATGAGTGGCCATATGGCCTACTATCATAACCTAGCAGTCAAACCTTTCATGTGTCAGTTCTGTGTTTACTGCCTTGAGCTCATCTAGAATAGTTGTTGGTGCTTGAGAAGTGGAAGCTAGAGCAGGTGTATCTTGCATTTCTAGGAGATTTGAATGGGTGTGCTTCACGATATCATATTAGTCACTCAACTTGGCATTTCTTTGATGCTATTTTTCTTACTGTACTTCTAATCTTTGTTGTTCGACTTGAAGCCCCGTGTTTGCATCGATTTGATCTTGGAAATCTTGAGTGAGGATAGCAGTTTGATTCTTTTCTTATTTATGCTCATCTTGTAGATTGCTTTGGTTCTCTTGGAGGCTCTCTATCTGCTTATGTAGCCTTGCATTTTCCACATTTGCCTCTCTTTTGGCATCTTGAGCGTCTACCTCCTTGAGGTGGGAAACTATCCGCTGGCATTTGCACTAAATCTTGATTGCTTCCAAATGTTTTTCTAGGTCAAACTCTTAGATTAATTGATCTGCATCTTCAATTATAGATCTAGAGTGGGGTGATACACGGCCTTCATCTTGAGTACATTGATGTTAAGAGGTCGCATGCATCACCTCTTTTCTCTCTTGCTGGTCATATGCATGGTCTTCTTTCTCTCTTGTTTGGTGTTGATTATCTTTAACAAAATGTTTTTGCTTAGTTTGAGCCTTCTCTTGATTCACTTGATTCTTGCCGGTCTCCTCTTTTTCTTCATTCGTAGGAGGTGGTGTCGCTGGCTTTGGTGAGACATGTTGCTCAGTCTCTATCTTAGCATCTTGTTGTTGTTTAGAATTAGTGTCCTTGCTTGGCGGTTCCTCTTGAGTAGTGTTCTGGAATTTTGGAGAGTCTACTAGAGAATCCAGATCATCTATCTTTTGCCTCTTTGATTCCTCAGCTTCTTGTTGTCCAAATTTTCTTTTAAGCACGTCATGGATGTGTTGTTTGTATGTTCCTACGAGCTCTACATCTTCAGCCACTTTCCTTCATCTATACTGTTTGATCTTCTCCTTATCCTCAGCTTTTGTTTTTCTAACTTCTTATCCAGCTCTAGATCAATTTTGTCATCTGCATCAGTGCCTACTTGATCTATATTTATCTTTTATTCAACCATCTCCTTTAGTTTTTCCTCTTGTAGCACTGAGCCTCCTCCATAGATCTTTGAGTTTGTGTTTTGACTATCTGCTCGACTGGTTTGCGTTTATTTGTGACTAGAGGGACAGTAATGTGATCCTCTTCCTCCTCTTCTACTGATGTGGAGTGATATTCTAAATGGGTATTTCGATTCCTTAGTTTAATCTCTTCATTTCAATAGACTGTGTCACTTTAATGTTAGTAAGCTTTGCCTTTGAACTCTGTCTTCTTGTGCGTCTTTTTGTAGGCGTGAAAGAGGATCCTCCAACTGAGTGGACTTAGTGGTGGTTAGCTTTGTGTAGTAGATCCAACTGAGAATCTACTGGTGGCAATTGATCAATCATGTCAAAGGCCTGCTATGCAATCCTTGTCCGCACCGAGCTTGCATTCATGTAGGTTTTGTGTTTTTTAATCTCCTTCTAGTTTTCTTTGACCAGATTTTCCAAAATATAATTGCAGAGGTCACAAAAAATAATATGTCAACCCCATGGCCATTACCACTACTGTGTAAGTTCGTCTTGGTGTAATGAGGTGGTTTCTGAACCTTGAGGTGATGTGAGATCAATCTCCAAGGAAACTCTGTGTCAGTGTAGATCAAATCCTTGTAGGTGAACTTTTGCCCTTGCTTCTTGATAAATGTTTAACATTGTCGATGGCCTTTACAATCGCACCATCTTTGTCAGTCAATGTGGCTTCACCATTTTATTGTATTGAGCTCATGAGCTTGTGGGCTCTCTGAAATTCAATTCCCCATGGAGGAAGCCAAAAGAATGTATCTAGTTGTAGGCATCTATAACCTTCAATGACCTGTATTTGCTGGTGTAAGGTCCCCAATACCCTTGGGAATATAGTTGTCTTTACTTTGGTACCATTTGTCGCTTGAAACTTTTTGATGAATACAGTGGCTGGGATTTTGGCTAGTTTCTCCTCTGATATGTGCTCCTTCTCATTCGAAGATATTTCGATGACTTTGTAAGGAGCTGCTTCCCACTCTTTCTGAGGTCTTCTTTAAGGCATTCTCGTATCAAAAGCCCAACTGATTAGCTTCTAAAAATTGGTTGAAAAAGTTGTCGAGAAATTCAAAAAAATGCCAACTTGACCATATAATGAAAAATGAGCATAATTTGACCAAAAAAAGTCCAAATTTGACTATATGTAGCCAATGCATCTAGGACAACTACATGTACTAGGTCATGTGGTTACAATTGACGTTATGTGTCTGAGCTACATGGATTGCAATCCATGTTGGAACAGATTTTGGAATTTTGATGATATTATCTGATTTAAGCATGATAGGGGGATGCTATGGTCCAAAACCTTTTGGATTTGGATCATTGGTTTGAGATTTATGCCCATTCTTGGAAAAATTCCGCAGACACAGAGAATTTTTGGCACTTTGGCTAGGTTTTTGGAATCTAAATGGCTTGATATTTTAGGGTTAGGCTGTACTTGGCAATAAGGACCTGATGGTGAGGTTTTGGCCTAAAAAAGTGGAAAAGGTACAAAGATCGCGGTCCATGTTTGGAAACCTTTTTGAGTAAAACTTGGTACACATGCTCCTGTAGCCTATCCTAATTCACTGGTGAAATTTTTTTAGATTTGGAAATTTTGTTTCTAAGTTTTACCCAATTTCCCAATTTATGGCCCAATTTGGTCGGACTTTGCAATATTTGGTTTTTGATCCCATCTTTGATCTCTCCTTGTGGTTGTACTCTTTGATTTGCAAATGTGCTGATTTGATATTAAATTTCATTCTCCAATCTAGCTGTTTGTCCATTTGCACAACTGTTGGGGTTTGTTTGGACCTCCCACGCCTGCTTCACCCATTTTGCAAGCATCTTTTGTACTATTTTTAATACACTGAGCTTACCACTTCTTCAATACAGTAACTTTACCAAAATCTGAGACTTTTACACCAGCACCATGAAATTGCTTAACTTTTACATATGAACCACTTTATGCATCCAAACACTAAAATTTTGACATGCATTCCCACAATTCACTTGTACCACCAGTTTGCACTCAATTTTTGGCCAAGGATTTAATATTCATGTGATCTTGTTGTCGGAGTGTGTGCATCTCTGGGGGTCGACCAGGAAAGACTTGGGCTTCTGCGGGTAGTCAGTCAAGGTGCAAATCAAGGGCAACAAGTGCATTTAGCATCGGTTTTAGTGTTAGTAAGACAATTTAGAGATGCTTTTAGAGCAATTTTGGAGTAATATCACAGTTCATAACAAGATTAATGGCTAAGCACAAAATTGAATAAAGATATCAACACTAATTTGGCACTGGAAATCCACAGATGCTTCCATTAAAATTGATAACTAAAAACCCTTTGGTACAAATCGGTTGCATACCCCATCGTGGTATACTTGCTGATTTGCAAACCCTATTGAGATATTACAACCTCGATGGAAAAAATCCGTTGACACAATTTAAGCCCTCGTGCTTGGTCAAGATCTATCCGCTTCTGTTCAATTCACTTGAAATTGAACTCCTGATTTGTTTTTCCCTTTTTAGAGCGCCTTCACTTTGCTTCGACCGTCAAATCTTGAGCTTCGATGCACGAGTTCCTTCCCTTTCGCATTGATGTCTCCTTGAGCCTTGGTTGTCGAGAGTGAGAGATATGCCTCTCCCTTGCTTAGCTCTGAGAACGAGAGAGCAATCTCCTGAAACACCTTCCTTTTGATTTCTTATTTCTCCCCCAAGAAGCCCTCCTTGAACTCTTCACGTATTCTTCAAAAAAATGAGCTCTTAGATGCAAAAAAAAATTCCCTTAAACTCGCCAAAGAGTTTCCCTTCTGGGTGCGTGAGAACTCTTTCTATTTTTGGCCCCAACTTTCTCATTTCGGCTCCTTTTTTGCATGTGTGACCCCTCACCCTCTATTTTCTAAAGACGTTGGACCTCAAGTTAGGTGGGAACTGTCTCGTGGGGGTCCCCGGGTATTGTCACGGCAGCGTGACATCCCCAATGGGAAGCACCCCTTCAATAAAAGTATGTGGCCCTTGAGGGGTCCGTGTGAACATCCCATGCCGGATGGCCATGTCAGCACTAGCGAGCAAGACACGCTCGGCGGGTCCACTAGCAAATGACACCCAGCAGGCCTGCCCGCAGTGCCCACATGAACAAGACGACGACGTCTCCATAACCAGAGAGCTCCAAGGGCGCCTCTCTCTCCTTGATGTCCATATGGGGTGTCTGTTGTAGGCCATATACTCTAGTGTTGGGTCTGCCCTCTTCGCATGTGGGTCATTTACTTGTCCACGTGGAAATCTGTGGTCGACTTGACCCTCAAAGCGCTCCATAAACTCATAGAAATTACCCCAAAAAAAACCTTTTTTCCCCCAACTTCCATTGCATACCATGTGCTACCCGATAATGGGATCCCCGTAGTACTACGAAATTCCATGGAATCCTTGGGTTCCCCACTTCAATCAAAACATGCATCACCCCACTATGACTCTCCCAAGGGTCCGCAATCCAATGTGACTAAAATCATCCAAATTCATCTAGTACAATCCTTCTAGTATCTGTCGCCAACTTCAGACTGAGATATCTGACCAATCCGGACTCCGTTTTCCATGCCATCACTTCATGTGGCCTTCATATGCTGCATACTGATCATACAAAACCTGGCGAGGCTTCGAAATCCCCTAATGGCACAACGACCAAGGCGACCCAACAGGCTCAAAACTGGCCCCCGGTGAAACTTCATTTGGCAATAACTCTCTCATTCTGGCTCCGATTACCAATCTGAAAAGAATAACAGGCTCCATAAATCATACACTACACACTCATAGCTCCAAAATGGTTTGGACTACGCGGCATCACATGGCCTGTCTATCTCACCACCTCTAGGTTCAAAGCCAAATATCTTGCACTTTATAGCTCTATTTGATGAGCCGTCTGGACCAGCTGACTCAACACTTCAAGTTCTACATTCCCAAGCCAAAAAAACTCACCTTAAATCTCCTTCACCTGCCACCCTATCAGGACCTACCTAGAGCCCTTTTGGTTTAGAAAACCACATAGAGCATATATTTTCGTTGCCACTTGCTGACATAACAGCCGCTAACATTGTCCATAAGTTTGGCAAAACCTCAAATACGTATGAAGATTTATATATTTCACCCCGTGCCTGCAAAGTGGCACGATATCTACCCCCTCTAAACTTGCACATCCTCCGGTATGTGCCAATCTTTAGAAGTCCTCCAAGGAAACATCTTCATCAGAAGACGCACCTTCATCATCTAAATCCCTATCTTCATGCACATTGAAGTCTCCATCTCTAATTTGAAGCTCATCATCCCTTTTTTGATACATTTTGACACGTTTACATGCAATTGGGACCATTAACTCTGTGTTGTCCAATTCATGTAACTTGTAGGTAGCATTAGGAAATGCATGTTTGACCACATAGGGGCCCAAACCACCACTTAACCATTTTGCACATAGCTGTGTACTGATTATCTAAACTGCTATCATAAACAAGAACCCAATCCCCTTCTTGAATAGTGTTTGGTCTTAGCCTATGTCATTTGTTAAAAGCATCTGTGTTCTTTAAACAAGCATTCCTTAGTTTTTCCCTTGCAGTTTCCACATCCTCATTTCTCCTTTCTAAATGTTGAATCCTCAAGGGAAGTAAATCTTTGCTGCTCGTCTCTGTATCCCAAGGCAATATACTCCATGAAGTTATTGTCTCTTCAAGAGGCATAACAGGTTTTTGACCATACATCAGCTCTGATGGCATGAACCCTGTAGCAGTACTATGAGTGATACGGTTAGCCCATAGAGCATATGGTAGCAATCAAGGCCAATCGCCAATACTTCCTTTTCATGCTTTAGCCAATGCCTTGATAATGGGGGAATGTCCCCTCTCACTTTTACCATTTCCTTATGGGTTATATGCGGTAATGAGAGATAAATTAATACCTAGATGAGCATCCAATTCTACTCTATCCACAGTAATTTTACCAACACATCCATATCTGCATATCACATCTTCAAGTAAAAACTTGCATACATCACTTGTAGCTATGGTTCGCAAAGCCCTCCCTTCAACCTGGTTTGTCAATTCTTCCCTGGCAAGCACAATGTATCTCATTTTCCATACTCATGTGGGCATTGTAATCAAATCAACTACCCATTTGAAATGCATACACACTGCATATGTTGGATGTAACCCATCATGGTGCTTTACATTTGAGTACATTTGACATACATTACAAGTTTCAACAGAGCATACCACATCTTATACATTCCCTTCCACCAATATCAATCTTTGATTTTAGCAAAAGTGGCCGAAACTCCCTTGTGACCTGCCCATAACGACTCATGAAATTCCTTAAGTACTTGAAGTTGTATTACCCTGTCACAAAACACTCGTTGAGGGGTTTCTCTTCGTTTCTTTGGATGCTTCCATAAAAGACCATCCTGTAAGAAATACCCATAAGCCTTCTTATGGATTTTCCTAAACTCTTGATCGGTCCAGCCACCCTGCTTCTTAAGTGTACTCAAATATTTCCCAATCAGTAGCCATTCCCCATCATAATTTTCCTCCACAAAGGAATGCAGCGCATAAAACATACTTCTACATTCTCCATGAATTTGTGTAGAGGTAAAGAACCTCAAGCCCACGTCTTCCTTTTCTGAAATCATAGTCTCCTCCTCCTCAAATCTGGCTGTGGACAACATATCAAATACCAAATTCTCCTTACCTACAATATGATGATACTCAGGACTAATTGACTTAAGATATGCAATCCAATGCAGATAGCTATATCTGGTGTGGAAAAACTTGTAATCATCCCAAGTTATGGTAAACAATCTGTCTCCACTATTAAGGATGCACCAATAAAGTACTCCTTATCCCACCTTTAGTGCAGTTGCTACAGGGCCAAAGTTTCCTTTTTACTTGTGGATATGCTCTTTGCTGAGCACTTAATACTTTAGCACTGAATCTAGCTACATACCTTTTTCCTTGTTCATCATCCTGTCCAATAGCCCAACCAATGCCTATAGGGATCGTGCCAATGGTCACAATAAGTGGCTTCCCGCTTTTCTAATATGATTTCCTCAATCTAGGAGCCTCCTGTAACATCTTCTTCACTTTACAAATAGCCTTCAAGTGTTCTTCTTTCCAAACAAACTTCTGTCCTTTTCTAATAAGCAACTAGTATAAGGGCCTCTACAACATGTGAAAAATGGGGTAACCATATCAAGTAAAAGACACATGCACCTAAAAATCTCCGCACTTCTTTAATGGAATTGCATGTATCTTTCATCCTTTGAATAGCATCCACTTTGGCAAGGCTTGGTCTTCTACCAGTTGGTCCACATACGTGTCCTACAATCAAAACTTCGAGCCCAAACATAGACTTTTGGCCTGAGAGTGTAAGGTTGACCTCCTCAAGATTTGATAATATCATGTCACAATCAACAATATGGTTAGCCACTGTCTGCTCCCCCTCTTATCTTTGGCTTCATCTTTTTCATCCTCTTCACATCCTTTTATCGGCACATTGTCAATAAAAGGCATGGTAATCTAAGGAATGAAATCCCGCAACACTTTATTCATCCCATTCATTATATGAGCAACTAAATTAGCTGCACCCTATGGCAAAGTGCACATTCTTACTAATCCCAAAGGAGTATGCATGGTTGTCAGATCCCTACTTTCCATAGCCAGTTGAAATTGATCATAGCTCGAATACAAGTCTCCCGTAGAATAGATGGCTCTACCTGCAAAGGCCTTTGCAAATTCATCAACCACTGGACCTGTTCCTACATTTCTCATGGTTACCTTGTTTATTGACTGCATATCCTATATAGACCTCAATGTACCATTCTTCTTGGTAACTATGAACCACTTGTTAGAGTAAGAAGCACAAGAGGGCTCCAGAATGCCCATCTTAATCTTCTCATTTAACAGATCAACCAACTTAGGAAGATGAGACTTTGGAACAGGAATATGCCGTAAATTCCAAGGAAAGTGCGGAACAATAAATATCACCATGGGAGCTACAACACTAGGATCAACACAACCGATCTCACCTGATTGGAAATCAAAAGTGTTCCCATGCTTCTTTTACATTTCTTGAAAACATTCTATCTCTTCTTGACTTAGAAAATCTGCATCTCCTATCTTCAATTCATGTAGAGTTTCTTTAGTAAACAAATGCCCAATTTTACTTGGATATTGAAGAATAGGCTATTGAGATGCCTTCTCCATAACTATATCACTCTCTTTTGGCAATGGAATCGCCATAGTTCTAACCTTTTTTGCCACTGTTTTGTATTTTGTATTCACGTGTACCTCTTTTGCATCCAACTCTTCTTTGAATTGCAAAATAAAATGGTACATGTTAAGAGAGTTTACCTTCACCATATCAATCCTAGCTTGATCATCATATTGTATGACTATATCCAATTCCTCCCATTGTATCCACAGATGCGTATTCTTCAAAACTACATGAAATTGCTTCTTCTGGGTCCAGTATTTCACATCCTCAAAGTATACTTTGGACATTGCACACATGTTGCCTCTCCCACTTGCGTGAATCATTGAATGTTTTGTAACATACCTAACCCTCTAAAGCCAATCCCAAAAATCTTGAAGAAAAAGTCTCTCTGTAAACATCCGTAGTCAACGAGAACTTTTCCTCCAAAGCACCATCATAGTCCTGCTTTACAATGGCACTTGGCAAAAATCCTTTCGTCAACCTCGGTAATGGATGATCTCTTAAGGTATCCCTGTTCATGGCATGATCCACACAAACGTTTAGAAATTGAAATTCTTTCTTACCATCATGATTTTTGATTCTAGCATATGCAGATCCATCATCCAAAACCTTGGTTTCCATCCTCACCGCCGTAATGTAAGGCTGCCCTAAGATGACTGGATATGTAGAGTGATCTCGCTTATATCCCCTATGGTTATTTTAACATTAGGGCATGCACCATACAAATCCCTTGATTGTGCATTGGTAGCTTGGATACGCCACCCATGTTCCACATCAACATGCCCTTTCCTTTCAAGAATAAGCTCTTTGACATAAGGTTTACTTCCGACCATGATCTACCAATGCAACAACCGGCTCCTCCAAATCACCTACCTTTACCAAAGTTTCCATAGTAGCCCTAGCCCAATGATTCCGTGTAAAATGGCTGCGAGGTACATCTTCTCTATATTCATCCGCTTGAAATTTGACATGCTTTACCCGTCTTGGAAGCTCACTGTTGTCCACTATGCTTGTCCATTCATCTTCACCTTGTTCTTCTTCATTAACATCACCCATTATAGATTGAATCCGTTCATAAATGCTTTGCACTCCCTGTGTCCTGGCTGGGTCGTTTTTAGGTACGCACAATATTTGGCACTTTCTTTTCATGAGATCAATGATACTGTCATGAAATTCTCGCTTTGCAATACCTAGGATCTCACCTAGGGTGAACTCCACCCTACTATTCAGATTGCACTTCTCAAGTACCTTCCTCACATCAGTAGCCTATTCAATATGAGATCTCATCTTATATGAAGGACCTCGTGATTTTCCCACCTTTTTCTCCTTCTTGGCCTCATCCATTGAGACGCCGGGTGGGGTAGGAGGCTCTCCTTAGCTTGACTCTTTTTCCTTTGGTACCTCTGATCTTGCATTCTCTTTGAATTTCCTACCATATCCTCTTCCCTCTTTCACTTTTCTTCTACAAAAGCCTCATTGTTTTGAGATTTAGCTATGTATGCATATACTCAGAGGGAATCTACAGGGTCTTCCCACCCAGTAGTCTTTCTAATACAATTTCCACTTGACACAACTGTTGATACACAACTTTTCCCTTTTTTGCTATTGTCATAGCATATGGCCAGAAGGTCCCATTCTTGCTAGAACCTTCAATTGGTTTTCCATGCATTTTGTTCTCAATCTGCACACCATAACTCAGTGCTTTGACTACACTTGCATGGTGTTCCTGCAACATCTCTTCCATGCTTTTCTTCATACCACCTCTTCCATATTTGGTCTTTAGAGGCAACCCTGTTTCACGCGAGTGTATCAAGCCATTCTTCCAAAAAACCACATCTTTACGCTTGACTACACTTGCATGGTGTTCCTGCAACATCTCTTCCATGCTTTTCTTCATACCACCTCTTCCATATTTGTTCTTTAGAGGCAGCCCTGTTTCACGCGAGTGTATCAAGCCATTCTTTACGCTTGGCTTCAGAAAATTCCTTTGCCCTCATTCCTGACATGATCAAGACTGTCACACCACATATATTTTTGACTCCCACTTCCTCTTTGTGGACTGCCTTGTCTCGATTGGGAGGTTCAACCTTTCTCTTTAAGCTTCGCAGCTTTTAGATTGATGTTCAATTCCCCTTCACAATCTCATCCATGAACGACTCCTCTAGCTTTGGAATCTTCTCCTTTGTTGGCACAGGGACCTCTTCTTCCTTTTCTCCCACATTTGCATTCATTCCAACTAACTTATCCAGTCTTTTTTGTCGTTTCACCACCATATTGACTACTTCTATCACTTCTTTCCAATCTCATTTTAGTCCTCACTACCCTGCGGGATCCTCAAGGAGCTCTTTTGCAATTTTGGGTATGTAGCCTGCACAAAAAGTTCTACTTTCTCCGATTAAGAGTAGCATGTTTGATTGTAGATAATTGACCAAATCTCTTTCCAAATTCTTTTAATAGTTCAGTAGCAAACATCCCCTTATTATGTTGATGCACCCACTTCAAAAAAAACTTCTTTGTAACGTGCTCCTTATCTTCAAGAAAATATTCATCTTTGAGAGCTTGTTTAAACTCTGCCCACGTAGCACCATGTGCAGTTTGCAATTCTTCAATTCATGCCCGTAATTCATGCATGACAACAATTACAAAATTCTCCACTGTTGCGTGCTCTTTTGCTCCATTGTCTTTTATTACCTATTCATATACATTGCAAAATTTGGAAATGTCATCACCTTCAAATCGCCCAAATTTATCCTGCTTTCCTAGCTTCACAAATCCAAGATTCCGTTTCTCTTTTTAAACTTTGAGTCATCATCTGGTGATGGTGCAGATGTTGTTGATGCATCAGTGCAACAAATTGCTACATCAACTACTGCATACCATTATCTTGACCTGCCGTCATGGCTACTTCTGTCTACCCCGATCAGATTCACGTTGGGTTCACCAAATTGTCGGAGTACGTGCATCTCCAAGGGTTGACTAGGAACGTGCCGGGATTTTGGCTGTAAATGGGTAGTCAATCAAGGTGCAAATCAAGGAAAACAAGTGGAGTTAGCATCGGTTTTAGTGTTAGTAAGACGATTTAGAGATGCTTGTAGAGCAATTATGGAGTAAATCACAGTTCAAAACAAGATTAATGGATAAGAACAAACTCAATCAAGATATGTGCACTAATTTGGCAGTGGAAATCCACAAATTCTTCCATTAAAATTGATAACTAAAAACCCTTTGATACAAATCGGTTGCATATGCCGTCATTGGTATGCCTACTCATTTGCAAACCCCTATTGAGATATCCCAACCCCGATGGAAACAATCTGCAGACACAATTTATGCCCTCGTGCTTGGTGAAGATCCTTCTGCTTTTCTTCAATTCACTCGAAATCAAACTCCTGCTTTGTTTTTCCCTTTTTAGAGCGCCTTCACTTTGCTTTGACAGTCAAATCTTGAGCTTCGATGCCCGAGCTCCTTCCCTTCCATGTTGATGTCCCTCTGAGCCTTGGTTGTCGAGAGAGAGAAAGATATGTTTCTCCCTTTCTTAGCTATGAGAACGAGAGAGAGAGAGATCTCCTGAAACTCCTTCCTTTTGATTTCCTGTTTCTCCCCCAAGAAGCCCTCCTTGAACTCTTCCTATCTTCTTCAAAACACGAGCTCTCAGTTGGCAAAAAAAAAAAATGCCGTTAAACTCGTCAAAGAGTTGCCCTTTTGGGAGCATGAGAACTCCTTCTATTTTGGCCCCAAAGTTTTCTTTTCGGCTCCTTTTTGGCATGTGTGAACCCTTGCCCTCTATTTTCCGAACACCTTAGACCTCAAGTTAGGTGGAAACTATCTCGTGGGGGCCCCCTGGGTATTTTCACGGCTAGGTGACATCCCCAATGGGAAGCACCCCTTCAATAAAAGTATGCAGCCCTTGAGGGGCCCCGTGTGAACCTCTTATGCCAGATGGCCACATCAACACTGGCGAGCAAGACACGATTGGTGCATCCACGAGAAAACGACACCCGAACGCCCAGTAGGGCCGCTCGCAGTGCCCACATCAACAAGACGGCAGCGTCGCCGTAACCAAAGAGCTCCAAGGGCGCCTTTCTCTCTCTACTTGATGTCCATATGGGGTATCCGCTGGCAGGCCATATACTCTAGCATTGGGTCCACCCTCTTCACATGTGGGTTATTTCCTTGGCCACGTGGTGATCCGCGGTCAACTTGACCCTCAACGCGCTCCATAAACGCATAGAAATTCCCAGAAAAAAAACATTTTTTTCCTCCAGCTTCCACTACATACCATGTGCTACCCGATAACGGGATCCCTGTAGAGTGAAATGCCATGGAAGTTTTGGGCTACCCACCTCAATCCAGACAAGCATGACCCCATTTCGACTCTCTCGGGTTCGCAATCTGATGCGACTAAAATCATTTAAATTCATCTAGTACAATCCTTCTAGTATTCGTCATCGCAAGCCTTCATATGCCACATTCTGATCATACAAAACCTGGCGAGGCTTCAAAACCCCAAATGGCACACCGACCAAGGCAACCCAACAGGCTCAAAACTGGCCCCCGGTGAAACTTCAGCTGGAATTAACTCTCTCATCCTGGCTGCGATTACCGATCTGAAAAGACTAGTAGAATACATAAATCAAGCACTACACACTCATAGCTCCAAAATGGTTTGGACTACCTGGCATCACATGGCCTGTCCATCTCAAATCTGCAACCACCTCCATCTTCAAAGCCAAATATCTTGCACTCTATAGCTCTGTTTGATGGTCTAGATTAACTGACTTAGCACTTCAAGCTCTACATTCCCAAGCCCAAAAACCTCACCTTGAATCTCCTTCACATGCCACCCTGTCAAACCCTACCTAGAGCCCTTTTGGTCTAGATAACCATATAGAGCATACATTTCCACTGCCACTTCCTGACATAACCGCTAACATTGTCCATAAGTTTGGCAAAACCTTGAATATGTATGCAAAAATATATCTTTCACTCGTGCCTGCAAAGCGGTACGACAATGTGAATTTTTTTGTGATCACAATGTTTATAATTGAATTCATATAATCACAATTAATGTGATCACAAAAAATATAATAAGTGGTGACGTGGAAACCCATCAAAACCCCATTGAGGTATGTGTTTTTCTTGACGAGCTTATTAGGAAACTATGTGAACCATAAACTGAGCCCGTAAGAAATGAAAAATCCCAGCGGGCTTACCAAATTAGATGATTTACATAGGTTAAGGGGAAGTCACGTGAATATTTATTGTGATCATGTATTTTGAAACGTGATCACTCAATGCTATTAACGTGCTCACATGTTTGTGATCACGTTAATGAAATTCTGACAAACCTGCTCTTAGGGTACATGAAGCACGATCCATGTTTGGTGACCAACTTTGACGAAACTTTAAGGTCAACTGATTTTCGAGTTTGAATCATTTTTTCACCTCATGGGTCACTGATAACCATTTGGAAACTGATTTTCAGTTTTCCCTTGGTTTTTGAGCGATCAAAGTTCCATTTTGTCCAAAACTTGCAAGGCACATTTTCCAAGGCTCTATCCAACTGTATGTGCACTTTTTAGCTTTATTTGACATGTTAGGAACATGGTTTGCAATCCATGTTCAACCAAAAAAATTTAATGTGATTAGATCAATGTTTAGGCAATTTCAAGGTGATGATTTTGCACCAAATTATATGCGTTTGGAGGTGGAGGAACATGGATCGCCATCCATGTTCCACCACCTTTTGCATATCATATGGCTTGATTTTTCCCTATGAGAGGAGTATATTGGCAAAAAAATATTTAAATTTGAACTCCACTTGGTGCCCCATGAGCCTGACAGTTTGAGAAATTTTTGCATTTGATTTAATTTTTGCAATTGATGTGATGGTGTTTGCAAATTTGATCATACACAATTGTTCTTGCACTGATAAGGATTATACTTGTGAAATATGGTGGGGTAAGGGTTCCATGAGTGTTTGTAGCAGGCAAAAAATTAGCAAGTGGTTCTAGGTCATACAAGCTCTCTCTCTCTCTCTCTCTCTCTCTCTCTCTCTCTCTCTCACACACACACACACACACACACACACACACACACACACACACACACACTATGACTAGATGCAAATGAGGTGTAAGTTTCTCCCTATATGCGCTCGACTTACCACAAGTGCCAAGTGTATATTTACCTTACTTTCTCACATTTTCTATGGCAGACCACATGCGGCTTAGACGGCTCATTCTTGGATGCTCGATCGTTATTTGCCCTTGATTTTGTCATTTTGGTACGTTGTAAGTTGGCCCAAATTTTTTGACATGTGCCACATTCTTCCAATCTTGATATTCTCAAAGCTCTTGCTTTGTAGATCTGGTGTTTGATTTCAAAACTTGATTCTGACTTTTCAAGCTCTGTTTATTAATTTTTTATCCTTATTAGGTTAAAAAGGAAAGAAAGTTACTGAAAATTATCATTACTTGGCCAAAATTATTCCTTGCACTTATATATACATACTCTTACTCTAGGCATCTTGTCGTCACATTATGGCTCATCATTATGCCTGATAAGTGTTAAATTTGACTAAAAAATAATAAAAAACAAAAAATTAAGCAAAAAAACACACTGTACACTATACACATGATCTTTCAACATCTTGCATCTTTAGATCTTGCATAGGGGGGAGGGAGTCACTTAATAATTTTGTGACTATCACGTGAGTGCAATAGAAGGGATTATTAAATTTGATTTTTTCTCACATTTTCACATACAAAAGGGTACCATAAAATGAAACTGGGAAAAATTCTACAGATTGAATAGGAAAAGGGTGTATTTTATTTGTAAAAATTTCACAAATAAGGAGTTTTAAAAATATTTCATGAATGCACACAATGTACACCCTTTATACATAGTAGCTACTATTACCCCCCCCCCCCGCCCCCACACTTCCCAGTTTGAGTCATCCCGGATGAAGGTTTGTGCAATGTGAATGGGCACGAACAACGTGTCTGTGAAGGCCGTGTAACGTGGCCCTATTATGCTTATGGAAGAGATGCAATGGGTAACAATATGTTGTGCAAGGTGCAGGTGTTGATCTGATTTTTCAGTGGTTGTTGTTGGTGAGGCTCTATCTAAGTTGTGTTTTTCAAACAAAATCCTTTGAAGATGGTACACCCATTCTTTGATGGTTGGTTTTGTGAGTACTATTGGTAGATTGTTGATTTGTCTTGGACTAGCTTTGGGTACCCACTTTTGTGTTGGTTGTGGAGACTGTGAAGGTTGTTGTCGTGTTGGTTGTTTTGGTCTCCATTGCCAGGTTGTTGTTTTTGCGGTTGTTGTCTTCTTTGATATATATTTGGGAATGCATTTATACTCGGGTTGGTTGATGAAGAGTTAATCCATTGTGTGGATTCCTTCTGCCACATATAATGAATTTGAGTGGTTTTGGTTCTTCTTAACTTTGCGGCTAGACTGAGTTTGAAGACTGATTGGAAGTGTTTGCTTTGGGTAACCATACCTGCTTTGGTTTGGTCACCATTATACCCAAACTTGTCTAACTTGTCTCCCATGGATGTTTGTACATGGTTTAGGCTTGATTGTACGTTGTGGCTTTGTTTTTTTGGTTGTCCGTTCCAAATTTGATCTGTTTGTGCCAGGAACAAACAAGGTGCCCTTACAGTTGTACTTCAAAGTGTCATCTTGCCGATCTAAAATTGCTTTTTACATTTGCATCCATGAGACTCCTAAGAAAATGATGTGGACATTGGTTGCCATCAATGTTGATTGATACATTAGCTAGTCCTAATCTGACCATTGTCCCTTTGTTGGCTACTCTCAAAGCGATTTGATTTGGTGTCCCTATTTCATCTGACAACTTTAGGTACGTTCAATGCTTTATTTCATTGATTCTTGCACCAATATCCACAAGTGCTCGTTGTTTTAATCCATATGTTAGCTAGACATTGATTCGTACATCCATACCTCCAAGCCAACTTGGTTCAATTTGAATTTCTTTGAGAGGAGGAGAAAATATTTCTATTTGTCAAATTGGAGCTATGATGTGTCGTTCTATGCGTTTCAAAATCCGCAACTTTGCTTCCTCCTTTGCATGGTCTTGGATGGATTGATATTTTGGCTTACTTTCCTTTGCTTGGATGAATTATATCCAACATATCAATAGTGCAAGAGTAAGGGCTAGGAGGAGGACCTTAAAGTCAGGAATAGCTATGTAGCAATTGAGCTCATTCCATATGCCCACTTTTTCTAGGCTAAGTTTACAGTCTGACCCACACATGTAGCCTGATTTTCAATGACTTTGCCAATGTTATGGTGCCTTAGATTGGTGTTGACGCCATCTTCTTTAAAGTCCCAGAATCTATCATTTTAGGAGTTGCCTTCCATTGTTGTGATGGCACAACTCTGACTTTCCATAAGCTATGTGTTCTCTTTTGTAAGAGGGTGAGGTCTCAAGGTGTAGAGTTTGCTTACTTTTGAAGTAACAAAACCCATGGCACCATATATAGACTTGGTATCTAGGTCTAGATGCTCATGTTCCATGTTTATAACAGGGATTGGGATCAATTTATAGTCATGTTGTTATCCTTTGTGTTTCTTATTATTTCCCATAATGTGTTTTGGCTATGGTTACTCAAATTCTAGGATGGGTGCTATCGGATATGATGTGTTGTAATCAGTGGTATTTGCAACCACAATTTGGCTTTTTGGTCCAGTCATGGTTTTTGGTTTCTCATCAAGTTGTATTTTTGGCTTCTTAACAATTTGTGGTTGAGTTTGTACCTCCATATTTCTTTACGGCTTTGGATACATTTCCATTTGAGGGTGCTTATCTCAAGATCAATACTTATTTGTTTTGTGTTGTTTTTATGTGAGGCTTGGAAAAATTCCAACAAGCCTTGCATAGTCTCCATCATTTTCTTACACATTTCAAACCTTCTCCATCTCAATGTTTGCATATGGATATGTCATCCATCTTTGCTCTAGAGTCTGATTGGGTTTAAGCCTAGCCTTCATATGCTTCTAATATAGCATATAGTGTATTGAATACGTTTTCTACCAACATAGATTCTCCCGAGTTGATTGAACATTTTTTTTGGCTCCACTATTGAAGCTTTCTTTTTCTTATTTTGTTTCCATTTCTCTTTTATCTTGTGAGAGCACTATGGCCATGGTTGCTCATTTTCACTCTCATGCGGGTTTCATTTTTTCCCTCTCCAAGATTTACATCGTGTCTATATCAATTTAGCATCCACTTCAATAGGTCTTGTTGGCTCTATAGGCTCCTTTCCATTTCTCTTGTCTTTTATGGCTTCGCAAGCTTGGGCTCTCATCATCACATTGGCAGAGGCAATTTTCTCTAAAATTGATCCACTAGAATTGGGTAGGAATCTAATCTTGTTCATTGGTGTTTTTCCCACTGTAATCAAGGTTTTTTGGACAGTTTGGAATGAAGTGCGTTTTGCCACGTCGATCAAAACAAAAACCAAAAAGTCTAAAAAATTTTCCTTTATGTGGGTAGTTTTTGGTCAATGATGAACTCTGAATGCATAGCATGGTTCAACTGGTTGGGGTGGAGGAATTGGTGGAGTCAATTGTCTTTGTCTAGGTGGATATTCCCTAGATTAATAGTTTGGATTGGCTATAAACATGAAAGTGCTTTCATTTTCTAGATAGTGATCCCTTGTAAATTGTGGTATATATGAGGATTGCTAGATGGTTTTGATATTTTTCCATGGAGAATATGGGGCTTCTTCACATGGCATGTTTTCTACAAAGATTCTATGAGGTTCCTCAAGCTCATCATAGTATGTTGGCCTAAGAACTAATGCCTGACTATCTTGAAGTTAGATTCCTTGGGCGTATCTTATAGAAAATCTATTGTCATTAGGAAGAGATGTTTGTTGTCCTAGCAAAGGCTACGATCTCTTGACTCCTACTGCAACATTATTTTGTCCCACTAGATACCTTGGTGGTGACTATTTGTTCATGGGTGCAAAATTATGTAGTTGTTTTCTCATAAAATTTCAATTATAAATCACTCATGGATTTCATGATTGGGCCAATTTTTTTTTATGCGGCACACCATTTTGGTTTTCATTGTACATTTGGCAATGTAGGTCTTGGCTGAGTGTAGCATTGGGCGGTAGGATGATTGTCCCCTTAAATATCACACTTCTTTGTCTAAAGCTATTGGATATTCAAAGTGTTCGTTTGAAAAATTGATTTATCCTTCTTATCAATTCCTCATTGATTTTCTCTATGTTAGGTAAGTGTTGCATAGGGTTTGGTTCTCTAGAGGTGTTCTCACTCCTAGTAGAGATCATTTTGGTGGTCATGGCATCTGTTTCCTCTATAACTTCACCATGGGATTTGCAATTGTTCAAAAGATACAAGGCCTCTTTTGTCACTCCTTCCATAGAAGAAACTCCCTTAAAATGAAGATCATTTTAAGTGTTTTGTCTATAAGACCTTCAATGAACAACACTTCCAATTTGTCTTGTTGTGGGAGCCCTCTTGATGGACACCTCTCAAGGTATTGCTTGAATCCCAAAGAAGTGTCTTTCAACTTTTCATTGTCTTTTTGTTTGAAATCATATTTTTGCAAAATAGTGTTATGCTTTATTACCTATTTAGAGAATTCTTTAGCAAATTCAGCCAATAGATTTTCTATCATAGGAAAGTTGTCTTAGTTTAGTGGCTAGAACCAATATTAGGAAAAATTTGAACTCTCAAAGGGGCCCTATAAGGAGGTTTGACTTGGCCTCTCTTGTCCAAAGTGGGCAACCCGATGAAGTCCGTAAACGCTTTGTAAAAACCATACAACCAGCATATCATTGGAAAGATCTTAGAAAGTAGGTTCTAAATCCCCAAACTCTGACAAATTTGGAGTTTATTGTAGAAGTTATGGCCTCCCCTCTGGATCTGAAATGTGGAGAGAGATTCCATTTATAAGATGGAGTTGTCACATAAACATGCAATCTTCTAGAATATGAGGTATCTGATGCCATGCTATATACCAATGGATAGATCTCGATGAGTAGATTCTAAATCCACATGGTTTGATAAGTTTTGATTTCATTTCTAAAAATTTTACTGTGTGCTCGTTTTTGGACACGAGGGAGGAAGTCAAAGTCTTTATAGGGCCCATTTGAGAGTCCAAAATGTCCCTAATGGTCAAGGCAGTTCCTTCCAATGTCAATCCAAATACTTCATATTATGTGTGGAAAACATGCACTTTCTTAGCTCTTAGGACCTATTTAAATAGAGATACATGGGCATGGGGTCCTGTGATCCACCATACATTTTCTTATGAATTTGGCAATTTGCAATCGTCTCATTTTTTGTGGCTTGGCCACATGTTTGATCATTCATAGATCTCTCATTAAGGTATCTCTCCATGTTTCCTATGTTCTAGGAGGAGATCCTAGTAGAATCCTTCAAATTTCATGATCTACTTCTCTCCTCTAAATTTGTTTTCCCTCTTAACCCATTGGAGAAATGTATCCCCGATGTGGTCTATATGACTGGTGTAGTGACCCATGTGCACAGTACTCCTAGAGGTATGTGATCCCATTGATTCTGTAGGTTAGGCCCTTGAAACATGTGTATGATTCATTAGATTTCTGAACCATGTTCTCCTCATAGTTTGTCTCTCTTAGACCTTGTGAATTGGGCATGGATCTACCCGGTGGGCTCATGCCTTAAGGAATGTAGTAGTTCTCCTCATAGTTGGGCTCTCTTAGCCCTTGTGGATTGGGCATGGATCTACTGGATGGATCTTTGTGAACCCACTTCTCTTCATAGTTTGGCTCTCTCAGACCTTGTGTATTGGGCATGGATCTTACTGATGGGTTCATGCCTTTTTTAGTAAGAAGAGACTATAGATTTCATATAAGTGTATGTTTCTAGTTTTCTTTGGTCTACCATTTTGTGCTCCCTCCTGCACTTGTACTCTCTCCGATACTTTTCGTCTAAGAGAATTTGTATTCCTTGGATGTCTAAATATGTGAATGCATACATGTTCTTGTAATGTGCAAATTCCCTAAAATTGATCTCTAAACACCTGTAGAAATTGTTTTGATTTCCATTTATGAACCTATAAAGGCCCATACAGACATAGTTTGTCTAAATCTTATAGCCTCACTGGCCTTGAGAAATTAGGAATTCAGCTTGTGGATTAGAGGAGGTTTCTTCTCTGGCATGTCATCTACTTTTACCTTGGTCCCCATCATGCCCCACTTAAAGACAATGTAGGGATCAAAGACCACTCCATGTTCCATTCTCTCATCATCAAAATATTTATCTTCCTTGTAGTCCACATGCATTAGGTCCCTAAATTTGTTGGATCTATCTTTGACTTTGCTACAATAACACTCTATCGGATCCTTGTAGATCTTGGCTCTTTGATTGTTGTCAAAAAACTATTTGCAAGTTCATGAGTTTTATCTTAGGTTTGGCACTAGAGGTTTTAATGACCTCATCTTCACTTCTAAAGCTCATATGGGATGATTCTTCTGACATCATTTGGTAGGATTTGTCAGATGAAGTACTCGATAGGTTTCCTTCCAAGATGGTTTCTAACGACTCAATTTTCCCTTAGTATACACTCTCCATAGTGCTAACCCTATCTCCTGGAATTGAACTAGACTAATAAGACCTTCCTGACCTAAGAACCATGAAGATTCTTTGCTATGAACTCTACACAATTTTTGACCTCTAGCCTTTACCAAGTGACAAAACCTTGTTTTTCCACTATGTTGCAGCTAAAGAATGGGGTGGTTTTAAGGTGATTCCTTTGGAAAAAGAAAATATAGTCATAAGGTCACTCGGCCATCATAGGATTGAATCCTTGGCAGTGGCACCAATGTTAGCAGATTATTGAAAACGAACGTCTATAGCATAACTATTTGGCATTAACATACTCTATGTCAATACTCAGGGAAGCAATATGGATGGGGTATAGAGATGCATTGATTCTATCAAACCCGATGGATCTACTATGAATAGAGATGCACTACCAAGAAATCACCAGATCAACTCAAACAATCTGCAACTAGTGCATATTCAATCCTTGCTCCTACCAATTGATTGATGATTTCCTCAGCCAAAGGAGTGCAGAATGCTATGAAACTCTAGGATACTCTGGGCAAGGTGTAATAGAACCTATCTGAACCTTATCAAAATTGTCATTCATGGATTTTTAAGTGTAAAAAACACAAACAAAATTGGTCTAATAGAATCACTTATGGCGCGTAAGACTAGTGTCCCATCAAAAGTAGCATTTACACTTGATTCCTAGGTACATAAATTATGATTCATGGATTATATGGAGGTCTACAAAACAAGAACAAAAAAGGTCTAATAGCATCACATAAAACTAGTCACATTTACACTTGATTATAGCATCAAAATAGCAAAGTTTACGATCACACAACATAGTTGTAAACTTAAACAAAATTGACAATGTGTATACTCCAATGAAAGAACAAGAGCAGTAGAGAATCTCAAAGTGCTGATAATCTTCTTCAAAAACTCTCTCCCAACTCTAATAGTCACATCACCATGAGTGATGTGTCATTTTAAGCCATTATTTGACATTTTGGGTCACTTTCTCCCATTTTTTGGTCATTTTTAGCTTAAAAATGTCCTTTTTTTCTTGTGAAAAGCCCAAATGAGTTGGAAAATGTTGAGATGTAGAGAGAAACAGAGAGACGAGACAAGAGACACACCATGTACACTCCCAAAGACTGACTCATATTGAAAAGAAGATACAAATATATAGGTGAGACCAAGTTGAGTAGAGTGAGCCATATATAGCTCCAACATCCCCACTCAAACAAAGGTCTCTAGCTTTGGATGAAAAAAACCTTGGGGAGTTCAAGGGAAAAACCCAAGCCCCTATACAATGTGAAAATATGAACCAGTGATGATGATGTGAAAGTGAATTGTGCATCTATGTACAAATACACAAGTGACTCAGAGATCATAGTGTGCAAGTGTGGAGTGTGCATAGAGCATGGTGCCTGTCATAATAATCAATCTCTAATTCTCCTAAATGATTTTCTCATATTAAACTTATCATTTAATGTGGGGAAGTGCCAGTGGAGAAAAAGCTAGAATATTGGTTAAGCTAGCAGACCGGCCACAGTAGGGATCCAAAGGAGGGAAAATAAGGATCCAAAGGGGGGGGCATCTGCAAAAGAGCTATGTGCAACAATGGGCTAAAAAGACCCTAAGGTTCAACCCATTAAGACTTCCAAAATGCTAAGGTTCCAAAATTCAAAGGTTGTGTCCAAAGGTCAACCCTAGGGGAAATTGGATGCTTTGTGTGTAACTAAAAAGTCTTTGCATATCCCTACATGGTAGGGGGAGAGCCCTTCTTCTACGGGATGAGAGAGAAAGTCACACACACACACACACAGGCTCCCTTTACATAAAGGGAATTAGGGACACACATCAGCTCCCTAGCCCAGATGCCCACAAGGTGTGCCCAATTCCTATTGGATGGCCCTGGAGGTGGACCAATGAGAATTAGGCTAGAGTAAATCTAGTTTAATTAATTTAAAAACATTTAATAAAAGAACCAATGAGAATTAAGTCTCCTAGAAGACTATTCGACAGTCTCCCAAGGGGTCCAATGAGCATTCAGGAGCCCAATGGCTTGCCTGATTCCTATTGGCCAGGATGAAAAGGGGTCCAATGAGAGTTTAGTTTAATTATTAAATTACCTAAATCTCTCACAAAAGGGGAAAGGGGGACACATGTCAGAAGGCTATTACTTATGCTGCTTAATAGCCGTTGGCTTGACTTGGGGAGGTCCAATGGGGAGCCTGCAAGAGCAAAGCAAGAGGGCTTGCCCAAGAGAGAGAGGGGGATGATTTTTGCAAGGCATTATCACACACACACTCACACAATCTCATGTGTGAAGAAAGAGAAGACTATCTCTTCCCAAGCTATAATGGAGATCTCATCACCTACTCCAAGCTCGTGAGATAGAAGCCTACATCGACACACTCTTGACTTGTGGATGCAAATCCAACCAAGAGCCAAGCTTCAATGCATGCTCATCTCCTCTACCAAGATAATTACTAAGCTAAATCTATGCTAATATGAGTGATTATGTGAGGAGATGTACATATTTCTCGTAAGATACTCCTTCCTCTCAATCTACTCTCATACCCTGCTAGCTCTCACCATCTTCGAAGGTGTGTGAGGTCCTGGGTCTAAGAATGGGGATAATTAAAGTTGTGTTTACTAAGTGTTTTTCTTAGTGCATGAAGCTTTCATCTTCATTGCACTAGCTAGTCTTGAAGGAAGAATTGTAGAATTGTATTGTACAATGTCTCTCTTGATGGGAGAAACCATAATACAAAGCCTTTTGGAGAGGGGACCGGCTCCATGAAAATCTGGTCCTCAACTGTTGTCAATAGCTTAATTTCTCTCTCTTTTGAAAGTATTGTTGATGCTATCTAACTAGGTGTTATGCTTTTTGTTGCTCTCTCCACCCAAGCACTCTTGTAATTCTCATTAGGAATCTATTCTAATGAAATGCCCACTATGTTCATGCTAATTTCCGCTACACACAAGTTATTAGGCCATTAAATGTTACATTGGTATCAGAGCACAAGGTTTCTCTTTTCTTGCTCAAGAAGGGAGGTCCTCAAGCTAGCTATAAATGGTTGGTATTATTAATTGCCTGTGAGTAAGTAGAATAGGGATTTTTCAGCCTTGCAGTGCGCCTGCCTTTGTGCAGTTAACGAGGCATCACCGTCGAGAGCTATGGTCTTAATAGTGGAGTCCTACGGGGCTTGCCTATGGCTTAACCACTATTGAGCTATTATAAGCTTGACAAGAGCCGGTGCTATTTTGGTGTCGAAAGACCCTCTCTTCTATTCCTTGCAATTAATGGTATTTGAACAGCAAGTACAGTCACTTGAGTGCTTTTTCTAAAGGGGTAAAGAGGAGTAGCAACTAGGGCTTGAAGTGCCAAATCACACCTAAAAGTTTTTAGAATGGCTGACAATAGTAAAGAGAGTGAAATTAATGTTGATAACTTTGATTTTGCTCATGAGCAAGCTACTAATGATGCTTCAATGCTTGTTAACTATCTTGTTTCTAGGTTTCAACAAGCCATGGGCAATCCATCTCTCCAAAGTGAAGTGCAACGGCAGCTCCGTGCTCATGGGATTCTCCAAGCTCATCACCATGATGAGAGAACACCTAGGAAGCCTCCTTGTGAGACTCCCAAAAGAGGTCTCACTCCGATTCGGGAAGAAGAAGAGAATCCATACGAAGGGCTCAAGAATTTACTTCTTGATGATGCATCTCCTTCCCAAAGGAGAACTCAAGAGCCTCCACCGAAGGAACGAGAAAGAAGTGAGTCTCCCGCCACCTCGGCGAAGATGGATGCACGAAGACGGCAGGCTAAACGATCTCCATCACCACCAAAGCGGAGAAGACCATCACACTCTTCTCCATGCCATAATTCAAAGAGGGATGATAAAAAGCAAGAGAAGAAAAAGGCGAGAAAGAGGACACCCTCTTCTCCATCTTCTTCATCCTCTTCCTCTTATGAAAGTGATGGTGAAGACAACGAAGATCAAGACAAGAAAAAGGCGAGAAAGAGGTCACCCTCTTCTCCACCTTCTTCAAATTCTTCACCTTCTAAAGAAAGTGATGGTGCAACCTTTGAACCATCAAAAATAAGAGGCCATAGGAAATCCTATGCCGCATGGAAGAGGTCATCCAAGCTGAAGAAATTCAAAGAGGGAGGGAAGAGCATCTCTTTCCTTACCTATGATGGTACCTTTGGTGCTACGGACAAAGTCTTGGCCTTTATTCAGCAATTTGATGCGGCGTTTGGAGATGAGGGCTTCACGGAGTCCTCTAAGCTACGCCATGTAGCTATGCACTTTCAAAAGTCTGCCAGGCAATGGTGGTCTAGCCTACGAGCCAACGGTGAAGCTCCACGAACATGGAAAGATTTAAGAGCTTCCATTATGAAGCAGTTTTTGGCCATCGATGCCAAAGACAAAGTACTCACCGAATGGCGAAGCTTAAAGCTCTCTCCCAATGAATCCATCCACAAATATGTAGACAAGTTTTGGGACCTACAACTCAAAGCCACTGTCTTTAAAAAGTTGGATTTTGGAGAGAAAAAGCAACAATTTTGTGTGGGCTTAACCGAAGAAATGGCGGAGTATGTCAACTCCCAAAGGCCACGTACCATATTGGCGGTAATACACCATACTATGGTGGCCTCACGAATCAATTTCCAAACGGGGGCTAAAAGGAATAATAAGCCCCCGGAAAACAAGGGTTCCAATGAGCCTAAGGGGAAGGACAATGTCCAAAAGTCTCCTAAGGGAAACTCCAACAAAGCTAAAGAGAAGGGAGTTTACAAAGGTAAGAACAAACTCTCTCCTGAAGAGCTTGAGCGTTATCGCAAGGATAACCGGTGTTTCAAGTGCGGCAAACAAGGGCATGCGTACCGTGCTTGTCCCCAAAAGAACAACCGCCAAGATCCTCCTAGAGCTTCCTTGGTTGAAATCCAAGAGGAGGAGACTCACCAAACTCATCACAAAGGATCTCCTCTATGCCATGCTTGGGGAAATATAAGAGAACATGATGCTTTTGTTCTCTTTGACCTTGGTTCTACTCACAATTTTATATCTATAGAGTTGGCCACCAAGCTAGGCATACAATCCTACGAGATGGGAGATGTCCTACAGGACCGCAGACAGTGCCTTCAAGGGGCAAGAAGCTTCAGTCACTCCCTTAATCGGGAAATTGAGGCTTCATGTCCAAGGTTATGTGGACAAAGAGGACTTCTTTATTTCTCCTCTCAAGCATGAGGATGTAATCCTAGGGGCACCATGGTTTGACCGCCTGGCTGCCGATGTTAAATTTCCTGAAAGGAGAATCACCTTTAAGTTCAGGGAAAAAGACATGTATATAGATGCTAAGGAAATGGGTAACACTATCCCCATTGTACATACACTAGCTTTCAACAAGTCAATAAAGAGCTCTATTTCCGTGTACATGATTTTTGTTAAAGATTCAAAATGAACCTAATGCATTAACAAAAGAAAATACAAGCAACCAAAAGGAATTAGAGTTATCCAATTTTCTCAAGGGGTTTCAAGATGTTTTTATTGACGGCATCCCTTGTGAGCTACCTCCTAAACGAGGTAATGATGACCATGCAATTGAACTTCTTCGAGGAAGTTCACCGCCTAACAAACCTCCTTATAGAGTTTCTCAAGCTCAACAAGAGGAGATTATGCGGCAAGTGCATGAGTTAGTTGAGAAGGGCATGGTTAGGCCTAGCTCATCTCCATTTTGCTCACCGGTGCTATTAGTGCAAAAGAAAGACGGCACATATCGTATGTTTTTCGACTATAGAGCACTAAATAGGATCACTATCAAGAATAGGTTTCCCGTTCCACGGGTAGAAGACCTATTTGATAAGCTACAAGGATCGACCTACTTCAGTAGGATTGACCTAAAAAGTGGCTATCATCAGATAAGGATAGTTGATCAAGATATTGTAAAGACGGCATTTCGCACCACATTTGGTCTTTATGAATACATTGTCATGCCTTTTGGCTTGACCAATGCACCAGCCACATTCAACCGCTTGATGGAGAAGCTGTTCCGGCCTCATCGAACCTTCAGTGGAGTGTTCTTTGATGATATTATCATCTACTCTAATTCATTAGACGAACACAAGCAACACCTCCAGGTAATATTTCAAGTTTTGAGAGAGAATAAACTTTATGTTAATCGAAAGAAAAGTGAATTTTTCTTGAAGGAGATTCAGTATTTAGGTCACATTATCTCTCAAGATGGCATCCAAATGGATCCATCAAAGTTAGAGGTAATAAAAGGATGGCCTAAACCAAGGAATCTTCATGAACTAAGAAGCTTTATAGGTATGTGTGCATACTATAGATGCTTCATAGAAAAGTTCTCACAAATTGCGGGACCATTACATGACCTAACATAGAAAAGTGTTAGGTACACATGGTCTACTAAGGAGAACAATGCTTTCGAAAATCTTAAAGAAAAGCTTATCTCTCAACCTGTGCTTACACTACCGGATCTCTCAAAACCATTTGTGGTCCAATGTGATGCTTGTGGTGATTGCCTTGGAGCTGTTTTACTCCAAGAAGGGCACGCCATAGGCTATGAGAGTCGAAGGCTCGACCCTATTGAGCAAGCTCTAGGCATATATGAAAAGGAACTCCTTGCAGTTCTGCATGCCTTACACTCATGGAAGCACTATTTGTTGGGGTCTCCTTTCATTCTGCGAACGGATCACCAAAGTCTTAAGTACTTCATGACGCAGACCAAGCTCTCCAACAAACAAATGAGGTGGGCGAATTTCCTTTCACAATTTCATTTTCATATTGCTCATATTGCTAGCAAGCATAATCAAGTAGCTGATGCACTCTCAAGACAGCCGAGAGTGAATGCGGTTTCCATAGCAACTCACAATGATCTATCTTCAATGATAGATGAGTACGCTATTGATCCCAATTTTAGAGATGTGATTTCAGCCCTTGCATTAGGGAAGAAATAAGAACCATTTACTTTACAAGATGGTTATCTTCTCTATGGCAATAGACTATGCGTTACTAACTCACTACATGAGAAAGTAATGTATGAATCTCATGCTCCACCGTATGCGGGGCATAGAGGGATTCAGTCTACCTTAAAGGGAATTGAAACATATTTCTATTGGCCTACCATGAAAGTGAACATACAAGAGTATGTTTCTAAATGTGTGGTTTGCCAAAACACAAAATTTGATAGAGGGAAGAAACTTGGATTGCTTCAACCCTTTCCAATCCCTAATTCACCATGGGAGAGCATATCCATGGATTTTATCTTTGGATTGCCTAAGTCTATCCATGGGAATACGGGAATATGGACGATAGTAGACAGGTTTAGTAAACAAGCTCATTTTATACCTTTCAAAAAGACTATCAAAGCCCATCAAATGGCAACCCTCTTCATTTCACAAATTTTTGAGTACCATGGCTTGCCAATGTCTATAGTGTCGGATAGAGATCCTAGAATGACCAATAATTTCTAGAAGGGTCTCTTTGAGAATTTAGGGACAAGGCTAAACTTCTCTTCTGCCTATCATCCACAAACGGATGGCCAAAGTGAAATAGCTAACCTAACCATTCTCTATCCACTAAAAGCCTATGTAATGGAAGTAGATCAAACATCCCAATGGGAGAAGTATTTACCCTTAGTGGAGTATGCTTACAATAACACTGTACATACTTCCACGGGAAAAGAACGTTTCGAGGTAATTGAGGGAAGATCAAAAAGTCCCTTGCTACTTAAGGTACATGGGAAGATCTTCGCTGTGCAAATGAGTATAGCCGAGACCTACAAGAATCTTTTCAAAAGATTAAGGATGCTATCTCTATCTCACAGCAAAGGCAAAACGCTGCTGCTGACAAGCACAGAAGAACCCAAGCCTTTAACACTAGAATGGTAACAGGACACTTCTATGTCCTTGGACACTTTTATGTCCTTGGACACTTTTGTGTCCTGTTAAGTGACCATTTTGCTTGAATTAGTTGAAGAGTATGAAAATGAATTTCTAGGTGCTATATATCCACAAAGTTGCCTTATGAGCTAAAAAAAACTTAGCATTTTTTTTTGGAGTATCGATCTCACCATTAACCTTACTCTTGCACAACATTTTTGAACCTAAACTATGTGAAAAAACGGGTCCTATTTTTGGATTTGTTTCAATTTTTGGCAACTATATCACTCTAAACTTCATGTTTGTGAGGTTTATATGGCTAGAGGTTGGGCCTTCATAGTTCTCAACATGTTTTGATGCTTGTAGGGAGAGCTAAGTGCTAAAATTGAAAGTGATGACCATTTTACAAGAATTGCATAATCCTGTTTTTTGGCCAAAATTAGCACTTTTATGATTTTTTTGGTGGCTTTCTTGATATCCAAATTCAATTTTGATTGTGTAAGTGTAATGTATAACATAAAGCTAATCTTCCTTGAGTTTTGGGGGACCTAATAGGCTATATAGCATAGTATATGATGATGGTTGAGTTTTTTGATTACTGAAGAATACGATACATTTTAGAGTAGCAAGTATAACTTTCTCAATATTTCTAGTTTCTTAGGCCAATTGTGTGTATTTTGTGGGTAGTAACCATATCTAATCATAGACTACAAACTTAGCTAGATATTGAGTAGTTTCTATGGGTTTCTAGAGGTCATAATGCTAAACCCAGTTTTTTCATGTTTGCTGTATTTAGCCCTTTATCATTCCCCCCAAGGTTCCAATTGTAAGAGATCCATTATCCTTCTGACATGCTCCATGGCTCCTTTTGAATCCAAAGGCCCAAAGGGAACTAAGAAATCATGTATATAGTATCTGTATTGAGCATGACTATAGAAACTTTGATGATAGGTCCGAAGAATGGCAAAAATGCAACTTTTTTGTACCTATTTTTTTTGCCCAAAAAAAAATTAGTGAGGTAAAAGCAACCATATGTTTTGGTCACCAACCCATTGAAGTTAACAGGGCATTTTATCTCATGTCCTACAAAAATCCCCACTCTTATTTATATGCAATCAACCATAAGAAATTGTTTTTTGGGGCAAAATGCAATGGTCCATCAACTTTGGAGGCTTGTAGTGACCAAGGGATGAGAAAAATTACAAGTTTCTCATTTTTTCCATATGTAGTAGTTATTGAACTATAAGCTCATGAAAGGATTTTTCAAAATGAGTGGATCTACTATGGTTTTGGAAATTTTTCCCAAAACCCTGAAAGGACACTTTTATGTCCTGTTAGGTTACCATTCTAGTGTTAAAGAAAACGATTGGGTCTTGTTAAAGTTTCCCAAGGCTCGATTAAGGCACACGACGGGCAAGAATCCTACGGGCCACCAAAAGTACTATGCTAAACTAGCAAAAAGGTACTATGGTCCCTTCCAGATTCTTAGGCCAATCAATGAGATGGCCTGTCAACTCAAGTTTCCCAATCATTGGCTCATACACAATGCTTTCCATGTGAGCCTATTAAAGCCTTACAAAGGAGAGCCACCTCAAGAACCAACTATTGAAGACCCACCGGAGATCGAGGACCAAGAGGAGGTGCTGCAGCCCGAGTCCATTCTCTGACATGAAGACAAGGTATTAAGAGGCGGTAAGACTATCCGACGATATCTTATTAAGTTTAAGAATTATCCTTGTGAAGATGCTAGATGGATGCAAGGCATACAATTAAAGGATAACCTAAACCTTGTCAATTCTTACAATGCTTCCCAAGAGTAAGCAAATGTACAAAATGTTAAAAATGAACAAAGTTTTTTTTGTCTTATAAGACTCTCTTTTTTCTCTTTATTGTGCACAAAAATGAAGTAGTATGCATGCTTAGATCAAGTTTGCGGAGACGATGTCTCCCAAACACCAAGTAGAGCTTGTCACTCTACTATGGAAGATTGATAGGACTAATGTGCAGCCTCAAGCTCTCAAGCGCCAAATGGACTAGTCATCCATTGTGGAATGATGTTCTAGGGTAACATAGGGATCCTCTACCCGCTAAGAAAAGGACTCATGAATATGCTTTATCTTCTCTACACCATAGTCGAGGACGACTATGATTTCAAGAGAGAGGTAATATCATAATAATCAATATCTAATTCTCCTAAACGATTTTCTCATATTAAACTGATCATTTAATGTAGGGAAGGGCCAGGGCAGAAAAAGCTAGAATATTGGTTAAGCTAGCAGACCGGCCACAATAGGGATCCAAAGGGGGGGCCATCTGCAAAAGAGCCATATGCAAAAATGGGCTAAAAAGACCCTAAGGTTCAACCCATTAAGACTTCCAAAATGCTAAGGTTCCAAAATTCAAAGGTTGTGTCCAAAGGTCAACCCTAGGGGAAATTGGATGCTTTGTGTGTAACTAAAAAGTCTTTGCATATCCCTACATGGGAGGGGGCGAGCCCTTCTTCTAGGGGATGAGAGAGAAAGTCACACACACACACACACACACACACACACACACAGGCTCCCTTTACACAAAGGTAATTAGGGACACATGTCAGCTCCCTAGCCCAGATGCCCACAAGGTGTGCCCAATTCCTATTGGATGGCCTTGGAGGTGGACCAATGAGAATTAGGCTAGAGTAAATCTAGTTTAATTAATTTAAAAACACTTAATAAAAGAACCAATGAGAATTAAGTCTCCTAGAAGACTATTGGACAGTCTCCCAAGGGGTACAATGAGCATTCAGGAGCCCAATGGCTTGCCTGATTCCTATTGGCCAGGAGGCAAAGGGGTCCAATGAGAGTTTAGTTTAATTATTAAATTACCTAAAGCTCTCACAAAAGGGGAAAGGGGGACACATGTCAGAAGGCTATCACTTATGCTGCTTAATAGCCATTGGTTTGACTTGGGGAGGTCCAATGGGGAGCCTGCAAGAGCAAATAGCAAGAGGGCTTTCCCAAGAGAGAGAGAGGGGGCTGATTTTTGCAAGGCATTATCACACACACACTCACACAATCTCATGTGTGAAGAAAGAGAAGACTATCTCTTCCCAAGCTATAATGGAGAGCTCATCACCTACTCCAAGCTTGTGAGATAGAAGCCTAGATCGACACACTCTTGGCTTGTGGATGCAAATCCAACCAAGAGCCAAGCTTCAATGCATGCTCATCTCCTCTACCAAGCTAATTACTAAGCTAAAGCTATGCTAATATGAGTGATTATGTGAGGAGATGTACATCTTTCTCGTAAGATACTCCTTCTTTGTTGGGGTATAAAGCCCAATGTGGTCGCCCAGGTAAGTGGGCGGGCCGCCAGGTATGTACACATATTCTTTTGTAAAAACCTAATAAGAACTCACTATGCTCTACACATTATAGTAGAGCGATTTCACCATATCATCGTGCTCTTCTTCTCGCACTCTCTCTCGCGTCGCACTTTCGCTCGTACTCCTTCAACTAGTATCAGAGCTCAGATCGAGGCTCGAGGCAGCATTGCAGGAGGCTAGAGTCACCAGCTCATATTGGAGTGAAATTCGACACGCAAAGACACGGCCCCAAATCTCGTGGGAAAGGCGGTAGGTCTTGGTGTGCTCAGAATTTCAATCTGAGGTCATCTCGGTCACCGTTCGGCTTCGACAAAGTTCTGCGCATGCCATTTTCGACTACGTGGTCTCAGGGGGTGCAGATCCGAATCTGCAAATTTGGGGTTTTCGGCCTACGATTGCAGGTGCTGAGGATATTGACACTCCGAGAGTGTTGATTTGTGGCTGTCTACACATCGAAGGACGGCTCACAGTTCTTGGAGGCGTGTCACATACGACACGGATGCATCTACACACAGACTGTAGGCGATATCCACTAGTTCATCAGGTAGCTTGTGTTTGCTGCTTGATATTCCAGATTTCATCCTGACATTGCAGGTACTTCCACATGGGATGTATTGTCAGAGATGATGTATGTTTGTTGAGGGTTTGCTGGCTGTGAGTCACGCAGCAAACAACCGCCGCAACGGTTACATCATACAGTGGGAAATTTGTGGATTTATAAATTTGTGGAAAGTCTATGTACTGTCAGATTTACTGCAGCCTTTGTTGAGGGTCGAGTGAGGTTTTATTGAGCTGGGGGATTCTCGAATGTTGAGATCCTTTCGGTGATACAAGTCTTGGAGCGATCCCTCGAGCACCCTTAGATAGGCAGCTAGGATGTATTGACTGTGAGTTAGACAGTTGGGATTGCATCTTTGCTTTACTGCCGTTGAGTCATTGTCGCAATCTATGCTTACAGGACAGTGATAGGACAGTGAGAGACAGTACAGGTGCAAGACAGGTTTACCCGCAGCTTACAGTGTCAGAGAGACAGTGTTTTTTGAGCTGTTTTTTCGTCTGTTTTTTGAGTACACCAGAGCCATTTTACAAAGGAGACTCTGCCGAAATTTATGCAGAATCTGAAGCTTTCTTGGTTCATTTGACAGGTTGATATTGGTTCAGAGGTCAGTTTACAAGGGAAACTTTGTCGAATTTTTCCTAGGAAAGTACACCACTGTGAAGCGTAGCTATGGCTGGATCAGAGGACACTGCTCTTTACAATATCAAGAAGCTGGATGGAACCAATTTCCCATTGTGGAAGAAGCAGATTTGGCACGTGTTGGTACAAAAGAAGCAGATAAAACCTATAAAGCTCAAGGGGATAAAACCAGAAGATATGGACGAAGATGAATGGAGCGAAATCGATGAATTGGCACTTTCTACCATTATGCTGACTTTGTCAGAAAGCGTTTACTTCAATGTAGCAGACGAGATGTCGGCTTATCAAGCATGGTTAAAGCTGAGTGATCTTTATGAGAAGCAGAGTGTAGCTTCACAGGTATACTGGCTTAAGAAGCTTGTTGACTTGAAGATGAAAGAAGGGACACCTATGTCCAATCATTTGAATGAATTCAACACAATCTATAGTCAGTTGTCAGCTCAAGGTGTCAAGTTTGATGAACCTGTTAGAGCTATGTTTCTGTTGATCACATTGCCGGAAAGTTGGGACACTTTTTGCACAGCTTTGAGTAATTCTGCACCTCCAGATTGTTTGAACATAGCAGGTGTAGAAGGAAGTCTGCTTACTGAAGAAACCAATAGAAAGACAATGGACAAAGGCAAAGGAACAGCCTCAGTTGTCAGGGGAAGGACCAAAGAAAAGTACAAAGGTGGAAAGAGGAATCAGTCTCATAGCAAGTCCCGCAGTGCTAAAGGCAAGAGTGACATAGAATGCTACCATTGTGGCAAGAAGGGTCACATGAAAAGAGACTGCAGAGAATGGAAAGCAGAAAAATGCAAAGAGAAAGCTGAAGACCATGGTGAGAAGAACAAGTCCTCAGTGAAGATTCAAGAAATAAATGTGACAAACACTGTTGCAGAGGATGACAGTCTAGTGTCAGGAGACATCTACTTCTTGAAGAATACAATGGACTTAGCTCTTCTTACAGCATCTGATGGAAATTCACTGAGTGACTGGATTATAGACTCAGGGGCATCACTTCATGTGTCTCCAAACAAGGAGTGGTTTACTTCTTATGTGACCACTAAAGATCATGTTCGGCTAGGAAATGGGCAGACATGTGAGATCTTAGGTGTTGGAGATGTTCAATTGAAGTTTCAGAATGGCTCTTCTTTCATGCTGAAGAATGTGAGACATGTTCCCGCAATTACAAAGAGCTTGATCAGCACAGGTTTACTTGATGATGCTGGCTACGTCACCACTTTTGAACAGAACATGTGGAAGATATCGAAGGGTTCTATGACAATAGCACATGGAGTAAAGTCTGGAGGACTTTACATGATTTATGTATCAACTGTCTCTAAAAATGTAATCAATGTAACCGAGCAGCCGAACGTTTCTTTGTGGCATAGCCGGTTAGGACATATGTCCAAGAAGGGAATGGAAATCTTGTCTCATTCTGGTTATTTGCCTAGCTTTTCATTTAATGATTTTGAATTATGTGAATATTGTCTGTATGGTAAGCAAACACAGCAGCCACATAAGCATAGAAGCAGTAGAAGAGATACACAGTTGGCACTTGTTCATAGTGATTTGTGTGGACCTATGCCTAAACTATCTCTAGGGGGAGCTTCTTACTTTATGACATTTATAGATGATTACTCGAGGAAAGTATGGGTTTACTTTCTCAAGCACAAGGATGAAGCGTTTAGTGTTTTCAAAACGTTTGTGACACTTGTGGAGAATCAGAGGTGCAAGAAGCTTAAATGCTTACACACTGACAATGGTGGAGAGTATGTTTCAAAGGCCTTTCAGGACTTTTGTGAGTCAAAAGGTATAAAATGTGAACTTACTGCTCCTTAAAATCCTCCTCAAAATGGTGTTGTTGAGAGGATGAATAGGACCATACAAGAGAAGGTCAGAATTATGTTGTCTAATGCACAGCTTCCAAATGGGTTTTGGGTTGAAGCTGTATCAACAACTGTTCATCTTGTAAATAGATCTCCTAGCAAGGTTTTGCAGAAGGATTCAGTGCCAGAGATGGTATGGTCAGGAAAAATGCCCTCATACAAGCATCTCAGAGTCTTTGGCTGTGACGCATATTCTCACGTTCCAAAGGAATTTAGGAACAAACTTGAGCCAAAGAGTAGAAAGTGCATCTTTCTAGGCTATGGTAATTCTGGTGAGATGGGGTACAGACTTTGGGATCCCGAATCCAGAAAGGTTGTCTGCAGCAATGATGTTCACTTTAATGAATCCAAATATCATTCTAAACCAGAGAGGGTTGAGGATATTAGAAGAGTTGTCTTCCAAGAAGATGGACCTACACGTGCAAGACAAAATGTCAGGGCTCAAGAGGAGCAAGGACAGGATAGAGTGGAACCACAGGTTGTGGCTGAGCCTGAGCCACCTATTGTGCGTAGATCTGGACGTGTCACGCGACCTCCTGATAGGTTTGTTCCATCTATGAATTATTTCATGTTGACTGATTGCAATGAGCCTTCATGTTACAAGGAAGCAGTGCAAATGAAGGACTCCGGGAATTGGAAATTGGCCATGCAGTCAGAGATGACAGCTCTGCATAAAAACAAGACATGGAAGCTAGTTAAATTACCACAGGGCAAAAGGCTCTACCTTGTAAATGGGTTTACAGGTATAAGATCACCGCTCATGATAGTCAGCCAAAGGCATTGACTTTGATGAAGTCTTCTCTCCGGTGGTCAAGATGACTTCATTGAGATGCTTTCTTGCATTGGTTGCCATATTAGATTTGGTGTTGCACCAAATGGATGTCAAGACAGCGTTCTTGCATGGTGATTTAGATGTGGAAATTTACATGCAGCAGCCAGAAGGGTTTGTTGAGAAAGGCAAGGAAGATTGGGTATGCCAGTTGTTAAAGAGTCTTTATGGCTTAAAACAATCACCGAGGGCATGGTACCATAAATTCCACAAGTTTATGCTTTCTCAAGGCTACAAACGTAGTGAGTTCGATCACTGTCTATATACAAAGAAGGCTAAGGATGGTAGTTGGCTGAATCTTATTTTGTATGTGGATGACATGTTGATTGCTGGCAAGCACTTGGAAGAAATTTCAGCTTTAGAGTCAAAGATGGCAACATCGTTTGACATGAAAGACATGGGTGAGGCAAGTCATATCCTTGGTATGCGCATTGAGAGAGACAGATCAAAGAAGTTGATTTGGTTATCTCAAACAGAGTATATTGACAAGGTTTTGCAACGTTTCGATATGGAGAAGGGAAAGGCATTGAGTGTTCCATTGCCACCATATGTGAAACTTAGCAAACAAGATTGTCCTGTGTCTGAGGAAGAAAAGGCTGAAATGGATAAGATTCCATATGCGTCTGCAGTGGGTATTTTGATGTATGCAATGATTGCTACTCGCCCAGACATTGCATTTGCAGTGGGAGTAGTAAGTCGATACATGTCAAACCCAGGCAAGAAACATTGGGAGGCAGTGAAAGGAATATTGAGATACCTGAAAGCTACAAAGAGTATGCGTATATGCTATGGGAGTCAGGAGCTAAGTGTAAAGGGCTTTACAGACTCAGATTATGCAGGTGACTTAGACAACCGAAGGTCTACGTCAGGGTATGTCTTTACATTGGTTGGTGGAGCAGTATCATGGCGTTCTAGATTACAAGATTGTGTTACTCAGTCTACTACAGAGGCTGAATATGTTGCAGCATCAGAGGCATGCAAAGAATCAATTTGGCTTAATCGACTAGTAATAGATTTGGGAATCAAAGAAGAGATGCATGTGTTATATTGTGATAGTCAAAGTGCTATACAATTGGCTCGCAATCCAATTTATCACTCAAAGACAAAGCATGTGGATGTGAAGTATCATTTCATCAGGGAAATGCTCGAGGATAAGCAACTTCAGCTTGTCAAAGTTCACACCACAGAAAATCCTGCTGATCTACTTAAAAAAGGACTTCCCTCAGAGAGCTTTGCGCATTTTCGCAAGCAGTTAGGTGTAGGGTAGTACATCACTTCTCTACATCTCTTGTATATTAGCTTGTATAGTAGCTTCTCTCACACTTAAAGTACCACATTGGACTTTAAGTGGGAGGTTGTTGGGGTATAAAGCCCAATGTGGTCGCCCAGGTAAATGGGCGGGCAGCCAAGTATGTACACATATTCTTTTGTAAAAAACCTAATAAGAACTCACTATGCTCTACACATTACAGTAGAGCAAGTTCACCATATCGTCGTGCTCTTCTTCTCGCACTCTCTCGCTCGTCGCACTTTCGCTCGTACTCCTTCATTCTTCCTCTCAATCTACTCTCATACCCTGCTAGCTCTCAACATCTTCAAAGGTGTGTGAGGTCTTGGGTCTGAGAATTGGGATAATTAAAGTTGTGTTTACTAAGTGTTTTGCTTAGTGCATGAAGCTTTCATCTTCATTGCACTAGCTAGTCTTGAAGGAACACAAAGAATTGTAGAATTGTATTGTACAATGTCTCTCTTGATGGGAGAAACCATAATACAAAGCCTTTTGGAGGGGGGACCGGCTCCATGAAAATCCGGTCCTCAACTGTTGTCAATAGCTTAATTTCTCTCTCTTTTGAAAGTATTGTTGATGCTATCTAACTAGGTGTTATGTTTTTTGTTGCTCTCTCCACCCGAGCACTCTTGTAATTCTCATTAGGAATCTATTCTAATGAAATGCCCACTATGTTCATGCTAATTTCCACTACACACAAGTTATTAGGCCATTAAATGTTACAATACCTATAGGATTGCAATGTCATATGTACAAAGCTATCACAATAACAAAGAAGCTAATCTAAGAAGAATGAGGCCAAAGCAACTCCAAGCTCGGGACATAAGAGGATGAAACGTGAATCGTTTAGGCCTTTGGTAAGAATGTCTACAATCATCTGGTCACTTGGACAATGTTCAATCATTATGGTGCCTTTGTGTACTTCATACCTGACATAATGATAATGACAGCAATGTGCTTTGACGTATTATGCTGAACATAGTCTTTTGCAAGACTAATAGCACTCTAGTTGTTACACCGCAAGGGTGTGCTAGAAAGAGGAGAGTGACCAATATCAACCATCATTTATCGAATCCAGATTATCTCACGAGCTACAAGTGATGCCGCAACATATTATGACTCAGTCGTAGAAACTGCAACACATCGTTGTTTCTTGCTGGTCCAAGAAACAAGACAGCCATTTATAAAGAAGCAATTTTCACTGGTAGATCGCATAGATAAATGTGAGCTTGCCCAGTCTGCATCTAAGTAACCCAAAAGAGAAAGAAGGCTGATTCGCAACACATTTTAATTATTCTCTATTATCTACATCTACCGATGGAACTTTTGAAGTATATCTAGATACTTCAAAGTAGAACTAAGCCTCTACATAATCGGACCATTATTAAACACCTTGTAAAATGATCAACGTATCCTCATAAAGATTCCACTTGGGAACGTGATGATGTAATGAGACTAAATTATCAGATTTCATGTCGAGGTGAGGACGCCTCGAGTTTTTCAAGTGTGATCTTACATTTTTGGGTCTCTTTCAAAAATAAGAAAAATAGCTTTCAATATCTATTTATCAAATTTGGATTTAAGATTCTTGATTGACAATATTGTAAGGTTCTAAAGTAAAAAACAAGGCATTTTCCATGTTCCAATAGGTTAGACGGACGTTTGCTTCAGTTTTGGAAAAATCACCTATTTTTAGTTTTTTTATGCTTTTAGGTACTTTTTTGCAAAACGCAAGGTAGAATCCTTAATCTACCTGTTTCGGAGAAGCTATGATTCAATTTTGTAAAAATTTGCTTTTTAAGTGTTTTTCACGCTATTTTTAGCTTTTCATGTTTTTTAGTACTTCTTAGTGAAAAGCGAGTCCGCTTCCTTATTCTAGGAGGAGGGGAAGTAGTGGTTCAATTTTAGAAAATTTTGCTTTTAATGCTATTTTTAGCTTTTCGTGCTTTTTGGCGTTTTTAAAAAGCAATGTGCTTTTTAGGATGATCTACACATAAAAATATTAATTTTACTCTCCGTCGGATTTAAAATGGGACGAAACAGGATTTATGTCGGGACATCATGGTGCGGCATATTCTAGCTAAGGTTCCATTAGTTGGTCGGATATTGCTCAAAGATACTGTTCAATTGGCCAATTTTACTGTAAAAATTGAATGGTAAGTGGGAGAGTTGACCACCAAAAGCAAAAGCATATTTTTAGGAAAGTTCCAAAAAGCAAGAAGCTATTCATAGCTATAAAACTAGTGCTACCTATAGCTTGTGACACACTCCGGGTAGTTGAAAAAACTATAAATTGGCATAGACACCTCAGTTTTCAGTGCCGTCTATTGCGTCTACTATCGCAAGGCTATACATATCTATTATACAAAGTGGTGCAAGCTCTTCATCACCATCTCCATAAGCTCCTTTCTCTTGTATATGGGAGGAAGAAGAAGAAGAAGAAGAAGAAGGCTATTCTCTCTCTAATTGCTTACTATCTCCTCTCTCGTTTCTCGGCGTATATGCTTTTCGAAAGCTCTCGTGGTGAATACCCCTACATAGCTCTCATCACCGATCTCTTGCAGCAAAGCAAGAAGCCTTTCAACAACCCCTAATCAATTCTAAAGCACGGTGAGAAGCTCTAAACTCCATAGCCATCATCATCTCTCTCTCTATGTCGTTTTTCTGAGTATTCACCCTCTCGGTGATCGTTTCTTCGTATACAAGTGCATGTATGGATTTATCGAGTACGTATGAAGTTTCTCCATAATTATTTCATCATCTTTAACAGGTTGATTTATGCACATGATGTGTTTATGCTCACGTGCGTGCATAAAAAGGGATTTTCGTTTCTCGTCATACAGGCGGTAGGAACATTGTTTTTTCTATAACTCACAAACCGTTATGAATCAACCCAAACCCTTTACACAAAAGATAAAACAAATCATTTAGAACATTTTCTCTCTTAGGTCTCATGTGAAAATCACGGAGGAGAGCTAAGAGATATGGTCAAAAAACAACTTGCTACCCACTGTAATCCAATTTTTTTGACTCTTATAGATTCACCGGATGGGCAAATCCACTTAACCAATTGAAAATATTGATGAAATTTGATGATAAATTTATTTAGGTCTCCGTTAACACCTCGGGAATGTGAGTTATTAATCGTTCCATAACCGGTTTTACCTACGCGTGTAGGGGTGCTACCAAGGGGGACTACCATATGACTTCGTGAGTTAACCGAGATGTTTATGTATGGTTTATAATTTGTTTTTGTGAGTTTATTTCAGTTATTAAATACCCATAAACTTACGTGAGGGTATATGGTTAACCCGAACCCCATAAGTATATATGATTAAATGAATTTCTTTTTGGGTCACCATTTGTTGTGTGAGTAGCATATGGGTAAAGTGATGTGATAGAGTGATAGTCTATATTATGGAGTTGAGTTTGATGCATTGTTTTGAGGTCAAATACTTTCATTTTAATGTTATGCATCCTCCCAAAAATGTCAAAAAGTTGTTTCTTGCATATGTGTGGAGTTATGGTTTATGATTGACCTGAAGGTGAGAGCTGTTTTGCATCATGTTTATGGTAATGAAATGTTATCATATGATGTATTGAAACTTATGGATTGATATGGATGCTTCATATGCATGGTTATGATTGCTTCCCACCTTTCTAGGTCAAAACTAGCTGTGCTAGGGAGGTGAAGCTCAGATGTGATGCATCAACTTTGGATGGTTGGATGTTGTAATATTGGATTTTTATATGGTTTATGGTAGACGTGTATGGGTAGAGACCCTATACAGTCTAAATACTTGGAAAAGATTGTTTGTGCATATGAAAACTGCTATTGTGATTGGACTCACATGTTATGTTTCACATGGTAGCATCACTACAAGACTAGGATCACCTACATCGCTTAGCCTTAGACTAAAGGGCCATTGACCTAGGGCTTTGCTGGATCAGGGCGGGGGTGTTGCCTTGGCATTCTTCTTTTTTGTTAGGCTCATCTACACAGTTAGTGCGTCGGGGGTTGAATGACCTACATGGCTAACATGTCGGGGATTTTGCCTTGGCTTTGCCTAAACACCCGGTGTTGGGCATCGAAGAGGGGTGGCGCCTAAATTGGTATGGTTGGTGTTGATACTTTACCACCTATTGGTACTTGGTATCCTTTCAGATATCGGGTTCATGGAGGGAGGCGAAGCAGCCTCGGCTTATATCTAGCTCAGGTGGGTTGGAGGTGTTCTCGCTCGCTCCCGACGAAGTGAAATTCTCTCTGTCCGTAGCAAAAGGGATGTGAATGGGTGGACCAATCGATCCGTACATAGGGTCCGATGCTCTGCTAGTTATTTTGTCATAAACTTTTTGATGTTATGGTATACCTAGATTTTGTCATTGCATTATTACATGGTTGCCTGTTTCATTTAGATGGGGCATTTAAAGATTTTTTGTTGTCGTTCTCTCACGTCTCTGTGCAATCTATTTCACCCTCCACTATATTCTCTCTCTCTCTCTCTCTCTCTCTCTCTCTCTCTCTCTCTCTCTCTCTCTCTCTCTCTCTCTCTCTCTCTCTCTCTCTCTCTCTGTGCGCAATGCAGTGTACACATATATTTCACTCTGCACAATGTTATATTTTTCTTTGCGCTTTCATTCATAATACCCATTCAGGGGTAGCACTAGTCGCTAGGTGCCTCTGGATGCAGTCCAACAGCTCATGGCCTAAACTCCATCCTTGGCCAAGGTTGGCCAAGGGCTAAGAACTCCTCCCTATGAAACGCTTCTGCAACTCTGATGTATATTGAAAATTGTATAAAGGTGTAAATTGTATATCTTGTGCATAGACCCCTAGGGAGGGGGTATCTCTCACCCATCAAGCAAATTACAATTGCTAAGAGTTTTTGGCACATGAGAGTCATCCAGGATGCACAATGTGATGTTTGACAACACTTTTCCTTCCAACTCTCTTTTTGCATATTTCCTTCTTGTTAGGTGAAAATATGGTCTCTGATGTCCAAAAGGCATACACCAAATCTCTTGTTTCATTGGTGATAACGGTTACTCGAGCCAATTGTCTCTCACATGCACGCAATGGCAACACTTCATCCTCATCCTCATCTTTATTCTCCAGTCTTGAACTTGCATCAACTATATTTCTTCGATGGATACCCATAACTATCAATTTTAGATCACACCTGTACTATTGTTCAAGATCATTGTCAAATATGTTCTCTTCACAAAAATCTCACTTGCTAAGTGTGGGACCTTAATTCGAGTCAAAGGGTTGCACACACCCGATAGACATTACTAAAATTTGATTGCAGCTCAAGAAATGTTTGGTTGTTCAAGAGTTGTTGGAATATTTCCTTATGTTAATTCCTTGAGAGTCCTATAGTTTGCGTGCAAAACATCGTGCCACCGTTGCGCAAAGATTCTTCCTTGTTCTGCTTTTTGGTAATCCATCTGCCTAAGGATGTCTTTCTTTTCTTCTCTATTTGTATTTCTTTGTAGTCCTATAGTTACAAAGAAAAGCGTGATTAGTGAGAGTTGTCTAAATGGAAGTGCTAATGGGATGGATTTTCATCTGTTCATTCATGCTCGAACCACCTTCCAGCTCATCAAAAGAGAGCAGTTGTGGATCACCCGAGCAATAATCTTCGGTAGTATTGTCCATTGGCAGGAATCAAGTGCGAGAGAGAGAGAGAGAGAGAGAGAGAGAGAGAGAGAGAGAGAGAGAGAGAGAGAGAGAGAGAGAGAGAGAGAGAGAGAGAGAGAGAGAGATTGAATTATCATCCACAGAGGTTAGATATGACCTATGAGACCGAAAGTAAAACATTACAAAGGTTCAGGATTGCCATATACATCCTAGTTAAGGACTGAGGGTCCAAGGAGGTAGGAGAGAATAAAATATGAAAACCTAAAGAGGGGTGGGTAAGTGGGAAGATGGTTTGAGAGTTTGGGACTCTTAGATAATGGCTTTACCTCCTCAGTAAACTGCTCATTTTCTCGTCGTGCATGCTTCTCGCATCTTTTGTAATTCTTCCTTCTTCTGTTTGAGTTGGACGCGTGTAAGGTCTTTTGCAAACCAAATTTTAGTGTCCTTGAGAAGCCTTAATTGCTCAAGGAGTTTTATTCGGTCCGCCTTGGTTTTAAAATTAAGGATTGCATGGTTGGTGCAATGCTCATGTGTAAGAGAGGTAATTGTTGCTAGATCCCATTGTATCATGTGGGTTGTCGTTTGGATGAGAGCAAGGGACTCGAAGAACTTGAGGTCCCCCTCCCCTTTCCAATCGCTTGGAATCTGTCAGTGCAATCATTGAGGGTGATGTCTTCATGTCTTTGTTGTTCGCATAGCATGGATTCCAGATGGGCTTCAACTTTGTTAGAGATGACCTCTTGCACTTGATTCTTGATAGCCTTTGTGATGGTGGCTTCACGCACACACACACACACACACACACACACGCAAGTATGGTAGCATTTTTTCCATCCCCTGTAGATCTAGGGTGGAAGTTCTCTCCGTTGTAAACTAGATCTTGATGTGGACTACACCACTTCTTGCTTGCGAGATAAAAAACATAGAGTTTCAATCAAGAAAAAGAGAGAAATGCACAAATTTCAATGTCAATTGCATTCCAAATGTCAAAGCCAATTTTGGAGTCAGCTTCACTCGTTTATGCTTACATTAATTGCGGAGATAGGCGTGCGAATGTAGATATTTCAAGGTATGAGGAAGAGCGTTTATTATCTGCAAAATGCTATTTTGGAACAGCTCTATTATAATCACGAATGGTAGGTTGACTTCCATCTACATTGCACTCTTTTATCCACTTCTCTACATGGCTGCCATTCCAAAAATATGAAATGAACATTGGATGCTCAATGTGGCGGATCATGGCAAGTGGATAAATAATTTCCCGATGAGTGATGTCCAGAATTGTGGGTTTGCCTTTAACCTGTTGTTTCATTGTGGTCCATGCAAGTGGACGTTGAAGATATTCACCACATATAGTGGATCTTTAAATGCAGGATGGGTGACACCTACACGCTTCACGTGTTCCCATCTCCCTTTTCCCAACTATGGAGCCTGTATGTTGAAGATTTCATTATCTAGTAAAAGATGCAATATAGGGGGGGGATGAGACTAATTCAGAGTGAGAGTGGCACTAGCAGCAGAACCTATTCTAATGGTAGCTCCTGCCTCTTTGGTAGCATCGAAAGAGCTAGCTTCCACTGTCGTTTACTTTGCTGCTCTTTCCAGCTTCTCCTTGCTCTTGAACTTAAACAATTATTGCACAAGTTGTATGCAAGTAGATATGCTTAACAAAGTAGTGATTTTGAGATTTTTTAGATCCTGAAAAATCTTTTCGATGTGTCCAATAGACTCCTTGACCATGTTCAATAATGAACCTGATGTCATTAGAGATATGTCAAAAGCAACAGGCATAAATGCGAGTTGGAGGTGCTCAAATACAACCTTCACTAAGGTCTCTGTGAACTAGTAATAATGCTTTGGAGCTGAAGGGTTTAGGCAACGACAAAGCTCAGGATTTAACATGTGATGAAAGTGAGGTACTATAACTTTGAAAGCAAGATTTTGTTGATGTTTTGCCAGCTTGGTGTCCACCATATCTGTAAGATATAATTTTAAAACATAAATGTTACAAGATAAGAGGGCAAACTATTAAAATCGTGTCATGACCTAAACCATAAACACCTAACATATTTATAGCAAACAACAATATATTATGATTGCAAACCATACAATGTACAATAAATGATTGAAAATTTAATAGAGAACAAAGCACATAGGAAGAGAGAGATAGAGAGAGGTGAACATGCTAGGAGTGTGAGAGATGCTCATCAAACACAAGAGTTGGACCCTGTTATGTGCATTATAGAATACACATAAATGATTGGAGTGTACATGTGAACAAATCCAGCTTGTGTGAGGTATGCTCAGCACAAGTCTTGGACATTGTTGTAATGTTGATTGATACTTTAAACAATCTAATCCCTAATCAAATGTGTGGAACGTACAACACAACCATCAGCAAACAATTTAACAATCTCATATTGTGGCCAAACATCGTACATATTCACATCCAACACAACGCCCAGTCATCTAGTGATAAGTGGCGTATCTACAAATCAAAAAGTACAAGGGCAAGACGTGTCATGCTCAGATGAAGAGGGCATAGGTATGCATCTCTCCACTCTTAGGTAGACAAATGTAATTGTAATGGAAATTCCCTATGAACTTTGAGAATAGCAAAATTAAGAGAATTAGAGTGAGAATTTTTGTCAGATTACTTTGAGAACATGGGGGATGAACTTATTTGATGGTAGCAACATAAACATAGTACTTAATTAACTTGTCATGAACAATACTTTTGCAAGAGAGAGAGTATTAGAGAACATGACAATAGTTGAGGACCGGATTTACTTGGAGCCAGCCCCCCTCCAAAAGGCGTTTGTATTATAGATTCTCCCATCAAGAGAGACTTGGTACAATACAATCTTTGTGCTCCTTGTGACCTAGGTGATGCAATGCAGATGGAAATCTTCATGCATCATGAGCATAACATAAAATTTTCAAAAAGCATTAACTATCCCAAGCCTCAGTCCCAAGGCTTCAAACACCTTCGAAGGTGGAGAGAGCTAGCGGGGAATGAGAGTAGGGAAGAGGGATAAGAATCATCCATAAGAGAAAGAAATAGTTCCTCACTTATCATCACTCTTCTTTCTTAGCATAGCATAATAGCATAAGAGTGAAGATGAATAAGATGGAAAGCTTAAGCATTGAAGCATGGCTCTTGGTTGGATTTGCACTCCATAGCCAAGAGTGTTGGTGTAGGCTCTCCACTTCTCAACAAGCTTGGAGAAGGAGATGGAGCACTTGCCTTTGCACTTCACACAATGAGAGAATGTGTGTGTTTGTGTGTGGGAGAGTATACCCCCTCTCATGCTTGGTCCACCTATCTCTCTCTCTCTCTCTCTCTCTCTCTCTCTCTCTCTCTCTCTCTCGTATTATTTAATTATATCATTTGGACATGTGTCCTCTTTTTTCTCTTTGAGTGGAAGAAATTAATTAATTTTTTTAATGCATCAAAATTCTCATTGGATCCCTTTAAAGCCTATTCAATAGAATTTAAGCACATCATGAAGGCCACATGTGGAGGATTTTGACATTTGTCTGTTATGCTTCTTAGGTCATTTGGTTTGAATTAAACATTTCAAGCACCTAGTCAATTAAGCATATGAGAAGCAACTCAAGCTTGGGCAAGGTTCCCAGAAACACTTAGCAAGCCGACAAGAACGTCATGCTTGGGTAGGATTCCCACCTCAAGGTCAGCCCTAGCTTGCCTAAGGTCAAAAGATTTTTAAGCACTAACTTTTGGAGGTCTTTAATAGAGTTAACCCTAAGGTCTTTTAAGCTCCATTAGATGCACATTGCTCTCTGATAGCCTACCTTATTTTGGACCCCTATTGAGATGTAACCATCTCTCCTCTTGGTCCCTTGCTGAGGTAAATCTAGAAGCACTTACTACACATTGCTATTTGGTAGATCGTCTCCTTTTGGACCCCTTTTGAGATGCAACCATTTCTCCTTTTGGTCCCCTTTTGAGATAGGTCTAGAAGCACATATCTTTATCCTAAGTCTTGTTCCCCTTTTATCCTTCTTTATTAAATGATCTGTTTAATATGAGAAAATCATTTGGTAAAGTTAGATATTATATGTTATGACATTACCTCTCTCTTGAAATCATAGTCGTCCTCAACTATGAGGTAGAGAAGATAAAGCAAAGTCATAGTCCATGTTTCTTAGTGGGTAGAGGATCCCTTTTTACCCTATGAAATCATTCCAAAATGGATGACTAATCCATTTGGTGCTCGGCAGACTTAGCTGCCACAAGCATGTTTGCTCTTTAGTCCATATCATGCTTCCAAAGTAGAGTGACAAGTTCTACTTGGTGTTTGGGAGATGTCATCACCACAAACATGATCCTAAGCATGCATACTTCTTAAATTTTGTGCACAATAAAAGAAAGAGAATGAATCTTATAAGACACAAATGTTGTTTATTTAAAATGCATTTTCATTTGCTTACTCTAGTTTAGTATTGTAAGCATTGACAAGGTTCATATTATCCTTAAGCTAGGTTCCTTGCATCCATCTAGCATCTTTAAAAGGATAACAAGATATCATTGGATAATCTTATCATTTCTTAGTACCTTGTCTTTGTGTCAAAGAATCGATTCAGGCTGCAACACCTCTTCTTGACTTCAATCTCTGGCGGGTCCTCAATTAGTGGTTCTTTTTGTGGCTCTCCTTTGTAAGGCTTGTGTAGGCTCACATGGTTGATACTGTGAATAAAAATGGTTGGTCAACTTTACGTAACAAGCCATCTCATTGATTGTCTTAAGAATTTAAAAAGGACCATAGTATCTTTTTGCTAGTTTAGCATAATACTCTTGGTGGCCCGTAGGATTCTTGCCCGTAGTATTCCTTAGACAAGCCTTGAGAAACTTTAGCAAGACCCAATCAATTTTCTCAAAGACTAAGGCTCTTCTGTGCTTATTAGCAGCAGCCCTTTTTGCCTTTGCTTGGAGATGGATATAACCTCTTTAGTCTTTGGAAAAGATTATTGTGACTCTTGGCTATATTTATCAGCACAATGAAGATTTTTCCGTGTACTTTAAGTAGTAAGGGTCTTTTGGATCTTCCCTCTTCAACCGCGAAAGGTGCTTTCGCCATAGAAGTATGTATAATGTCATTGCACGCATACTCTGTAAGAGGTAGGTACTTCTCCCATTGAGAACGTTGATCTACTTCCATGACATAGGCTTTAGTAGATTCCAGAATCATTAGATTAGTTATTTCATATTGGTCATCTGTTTGTGGATGATAGGCTGAAAGAGAAATTTAATCTACTTTCTAGATTCTCAAAGAGACCCTTCTAGAAATTATTGGTCATTTTGGGATCTTTATCCGACACTATGGATGTTGGCAAGCCATGATACTTGAAAACTTTAGATCTAAAGAGGGTTGCCGTTTGATGTGACTTGAAAGTCTTTTTGACAGGCATAGAGTGTGTTTTCTTGCTAAGCATTTTAAATGAAACAATCCAAGTTGCTTCCCTCGATCAAATTTCATAATTTTGGTATACCACGCATTTTGAAACATACTCTTGTATGTTTACTTTTCATGGTAGGCCAACAAAAATACATTTCTACTCCTCGAAGAGTAGATTATGAAATCCCTCTTTGCCCCGCATAAATATAAGCATGGGATTCATACATGACTTTATTATTGTATGGGTGAGTAACACATAGCCTATTGCCATTTGGAAGATAACCATCCTTCAAGGTGAATGGTTCTTTTTTCTCCTAGTGCAAAGGCTACACATCAGGGCCAAAAACGACTCAGAAAGGGCTGTGTAAGGAATTGGTTAAATTACTAATTAGCAGAGCCGTTTGTGGTCAAAGCGGCTCCAAATTTGTTCGTTTTGGTCATTTAAAGAATATCTACGCAATCTAAAGCATATCTAGGTACATATCTCTAAATATTCAAAAAGATATCGTTTTCTTTGCATTCCTTTGTGGCTCACCTCGAAATTTGTTTTCATTTACTTCACTTGGTGGCAAATAGTTGTTTCCACTTTTGAATCTCTCTTTTTTCTCTCACCTTTTGCGAGCTTTATCTCTTCTTCTCTGATGCACCTTGTTCTGCTGCTATGTTATTTCCATTATACTTTCTGCTCCTTCATTACTTACAATGACTAATACATCTTTCATTAGTGATAACCGCAAGTTTCACTTGAACATTAAGCTAAGCCAAGAATATGCTACTACGCGGAGTGTCTATCAAAGACCAGTTACAACTGCAAATTAAGCACAACAACTTCGCAACGAGGGAAAGAAACACATTGATATATGGACAGATGGGAGCTTGTATCCACCGGATCCTAGCAGTGGAAGGTATCCATCTTTTCACACACCTCATGATTTGATGAGATTTGTTGGTGATGGGGTTGATGGCTTACTAGGATATAGTTCTAGGTTATCTCATTCACACATTGATCATACACATTACATTCAATATCTCAAAATTGTTTTGTCTTCAAATGCAACAAGAATTTTAGAACTTGAAAACCAAATAGCATCTCTAAAACAAGAAAATCACCAACTTCGAACTTTAAAAGAAACTCCAATAGGATTACGAGCACGAGTAAAACGAATGAGAGATGTAGTAAACTTAACAGAAGGTTCTGGACAAAGAAAAAAAAGATTAAAGATTACTAGAGAACATGTGACTAGTCTTTTAGGATTTGATATGTCCAATGGTCAAGAAAGGGTGAGATTTTTGAATGAGGTAATGAACAAAAGCGATATTCTTAAACTTTTGAAACTTCCTGAAAATCAAACTCAGAAAAAATTGGTATTTCAAAGTTTACTGAAAGATATAGGTTTACTGGTCCAACCTTCTCAAATGCAAGAAGTTTGTGACACAGTGGGGGTGAGTAGAAGGGGTTACAGGGCCATCTCTAAAACCTGGTTTCAGGTTTTAAAGTATTACAAGATTAAAGCTTTTGGGTTGCCTAGGCCTCATAATGTTGGGAAAGTTAGGACTCTATTAAACGAAGAAATACCCGAACATTTTGGAGAGCACTATCATATAGAAGGAACGATGCCATATGAAAAACAAAAAAAAATTGAAATGGCTGTTTTTGCAGACCGATATCCCTTTTGTTATACTGGACCAAAATGCAGGTGAAAAAATCTGTGTAGGTGACATGGGTGACTTTTTTGTAGAATGGCACTTGAGTGATGACCTAAAAGCATTAAAGTGCATGTTTGGTGTATGTGGAGGTGCCAATACCAAGTATCCATGTCTATATTGCATGGAAAGAACTGGAACAAAAGGATGGCTTGCAGAACACGAGGTTGGAAAAGCACCATCGAGGAATAGTGTTAACGTCATCGACTACCCATCGTCTTCTATGATTTGGGATCCAATTCTAACAATAGATTTAAAAAATGTACATATATGCACAATGCATGCAGAGATTAGAATCTTGGACAAATTGCTTCGACTCCATCTTGACTATGCATATTCTATTAAGCCAACTAAACTTGCAGACAAGTGCATAGAAAAATGCGAGGCTTTGCTCTCTCAAATGGGTTTTTATGGTGGTCAAGTGCATCTAAAAAAAGATCCTCCTCTTTCAAAAGGAACCGGTGATGTTTTGCAAGATGTTTCAATGGGTGGAGCAAAAGCCAGAAGATTTTTGAGTAACCATGACAACAAACAAGTTGATGCTATGTGGAACTGCTGGAAGGATCTTTGTGTTATAACAACCAATGTCAAAAGTAGACCAGATGTAGCCAACAAACGCATGGAAGTGTGGAAGAAGCTCAATAATTTTTTGAAAGTTTTGAGACAACAAGTTAGCTCTGCTACTTATGCAGATGACTTTAAAAAGACAATAAAGCTTTTAATAACTGCTATTACAGACACTTGGGGAGCAAAAGACATCACATATTACTTGGTGAGTATTCATTTACTTTCTAAAGTCTGGATAGTATTTTACTTTGCATCCTATTGAGTTCAACTAACTTTTTTTTTATTTTTAGCATATTTTGTACCTGCAACATGGAATACTCAGGGAATGGAAAAATCTCACTATCAAGCGAGGACTTCTTTTTTCAAATGTACGAGAAAGGGAGGTGGACAAAGAAGGAGCAATGCACTAAATGAATTATTCAATTGGTTCTATAGGAGGCAATTACAACGGATGAGATCAAACAACCATGCTGCTCAACCACAGATCTGAGATTAATGCTTCACTTTGAAACTTTGTACTGAATCTTTCTAAAGAGATCCAAATTCAAAAAAGATATTTTGGTGCAAAAAATTGTCAAATTTACATCAGTTTTTTATTTTTTTAATATCTCTAGGCATGTCACCCCTATATCTCAAAAACTTTCTTCTTTTATAGCCCCCAAGAAGGTTGACATTTGTCTCCTCAGCTGCTACTGCATAGCTAGAGTAGCAAAGAAAGTATCCTGCTCTTGAGGCATTGAATCCTGTAGCATATCCAAACATTCAAAGTACTGCTGCTCTCTCAAGTAGCATGATCTTGTTTGCATTGATTTGAAGGGGAGTGTACCCTAAAAACCATGACAATATCTTCAGTGCAAACATTGGCAACTTAGGATCTTTAGAATACTGCATGTGGAAAGCACAGAAGGTGGCACTATCCAATGTAGGCATGTAGTGCATGAGAGAGGAGGCATACCTTCTTGACGAGCCCTCTATTGCTTTCCCTCTCGAACCTTTATCTCTCTGAAGAAAATTGTCTTTGTCAAGGAGTTCAATCTGCAAAACAAGACAATGAGTAATTAAAACTAACTTGGAAAAAAAGAAAGATTTCAGTAGGGATATCACCTTTTGCAATTCATCTTCGGCAATGACTTTTTCTTGAAGGAGATTGCATGATCCGGTCATCTCTCTTATGTCAACTTCCTTTCCAATTTTTTTAAGCTTAAAGTCTCTGCCAAAAGATTGGATGCCAAGCTCAACAAGCCTCTTCTCAAAATCCTCATCTTTGAGGGAAGGTTTTTCCTCTTCCACTCTTCTCATGCATAGAGCAAGGAGCAGGCAAAAAATCTTTATTGGATGTATGAAGATCAAGTGCCAAAAACTCCTCTTTTGACTCTTCTTCTGTGTCAATAAAATCTTTGGCCACCTCAGAAACTTCAGAAATGGTTGCAATACAGTAGTCCTCCCTCATATTAAGCAGACACTGGATATGATGGAGAGGGATATACTCTTTCCCATTGATAAAGAAGTAGGGAAGGTTTGGAATAGTAAGGGAAGCTTCAGATACCTCTACCTCATCTGTTGGCTCATCAATGACAGTACTAGCTCTAAATTGAGAAACATCAAAATTTGCACTCTCCTGCTCCTCAGCTGCAACATCAACCTCCTCCTCTTCTAGAATTTCACTTTTCTCAAGCTACAAAACTGTGGAAACATTTTTATTTGTTGCCTCATCTGTATCTTTTACTTCATCAGCTTTGCCTTGCATGTCAACTTTAAGGAACGAAAAGAAAAGAAAAGCAACTTCTTTTGGAACAAGGTTACAAGGTTTTAAATGTAATTGACAAGAAATGGTAGGTGGACAAACAAAGGAAGTCTTCTTAGAAAATCTTCCAAACCTCCTTGTTACTTTGCTCTTCTCAATTGAGTTTGTAGTATATTCGGCTAGATGACAATAAGACTTCCCATCTAAAACCAAACACTTTCCTTCAACTGCCTCTTCAAACTCTTTGAATTCTTCTGCCAAGAAGTCTTTCAAATGGTCTAACAAAGCTGCAAGATCAAACATAGGGTTGAATATTTCATATGCTTTGGTGCAAGGTACGGAAATACGCCCAACGTTTGCAAATGTACTAGTGCCAATGACAAACCCGAACCACGCGATACGCGCTTGACCCAAGCTTTGGAACTTGCTCCCTTCGCATTGTGCGGGACAAAGCCACAGCAAAACGAACAACCCCGAACCACGCGATACGTGCTGGACCCAGGCTTTGGAAGTGCCTCCCTGTGCGTCGTGCATGACAAAGCCACACCAAAACGGAAAACAACCCCGAACCACACAATACGCGCTGGACCCAGACTTTGGAACTGCTTCTCTATGCGTCGTGCGAGACAAAGCCACAACAAAGCAAACAAGAAACTCGAAAGACATGATAGGGGCTCCGAAAGACGCGATAGGGGAGGGACCACCGATGTGCAATTGCAACGGATGAGATCGTGCGGAACGAGAGGATTAGTACACAAAAATGGATAATATCTCGCGTCGTATGCGACAAGTGAACGTGCAACATTCTTAAAATTCGAGACCAAGCTTTACATAAGATCCGAAATATGAACGTTAGTGACACGTGTCAACCATACACACGTGCCACGTGGTCTGTGCACAACGTTCGTCGTACAGACGGTCTTATGTATATAAAACTTTGTCACGTGCTCATTTTGTGCTTTCTCCCATACTCGACATTCGCGTTGTGGGCGGGATGAAAACACACACAGCGCCTCTATAACGACCCGACACACACTCTTGGGAAGATACACACACACACACTATGGGGCACCACTCGGCTTACACAACACACCTGGCCGAGACAGGGAACACACCTCTGGAGTGAGAGGAGAGAGACTATCCACTTGCCCACTCCACACAGACACACACATACACACACACACACACCCACCCAAAAAACTCAGCTCAAAAGAGGAGAATTTTTGATGTTTAGATACAATTGAGCTTGGGCTAACACCAATGGGGTAAACAGCTCACACAATATGGGTAAAAGATACCAGATACAATCACAAACTAGAGCAGAAACTTCGCTCATAGAAGAAACTTACACAGAAAAACAGCAGGAAAAGAGTGAGGAATTTGGCAAAATGGACAGCGCCATCGCGTCCGGAACGGCCCAAAACCCCAGTCTACAATGTCAAAGTGCTCAAATCCGACCTCGGATGAGCAGTTTACGGCCAAAACAGGCTCCAAAATGAGCAAAAACACACCTGCGGCTGTTCCTCCTCTCTTCTCCACGTTTTTTCTGGTCTTCTCTCTCTTTTTTCAGTTCCCACACTTAGCTTTATTAGTTGGGCACCCTTGGCCTTTTAGATGACCTCAAACGGACCCCGAACAGGCCAAAAACTGACCCCGCAGTGCATAGTTGTCACCCTGCTGCATCCATACGCACACCTGGCACTCGACTTTTTCCAATATATGCATTCCGTCACCACGTGAAGTGGCCCCAAAAAGTGGTCCTAATGATGACCTTTCTGCATAACTCTCACAAGAAAACACCCACGTTGTGTCCGTCCTCATCCGCGTGCAAATATTGATCTCGTTCGCCCTCCTGACGCCACTAGATGCCATTTGACGCACCTGCTGACCTCACGTCGTCGGCCCGCGGATAGCTTCCTCGAGAAGTTTTACGCGCTACCAACTCCTCCTTATTGTAGAAAAAACACACTGGTATTGGTAATAGTGAAAATCGATGCACTATGTACATGCTGTCCTACCTGTACACATGTGGGCCCCACATAACCACCTGGCTAAGGAAAATGGGCAATTCTTTATTTGATGCACCATGCATGTGTATGTACATATGCGCAATCCCTTGCTCCAAAAAACTCCTGACATAATTTGCCCATCCCCTAGCCTGCTAGATCATTCATGATCAGCAGCAGCAAAGAGCGATATGAGACTCGCCGCATCACATGTCTCCTCATCCTTCACCAACATTGCTTGCTCCACAGACAGTTCATCTTGCTCCACCATCATCAATCTAGCATGATACAATTTAAGACGCAATCCATTTACCCTTGACTTATGTAGAACACCATCCAGGTTAGCCAGCTGATATGTGCCATTTGGAAAACACTCTACTACCTTGAAAGGGCCTTCCCACTTAATTTGAAACTTCTTTTGGAAGGTGTTGTCCAGCTTACTGTTGTAGCGCAAAACCAAGTCATGCTTCTTGATACCCTTACTTTTGACCTTTTCATTTATCTTTGTCAAAGCCTTATCATGCATCTGCCCATAATGCTCCAATGCGCTCATCCTATCCAACTGGACCTCTTGTAACTGCAAGAGCCTCTCTTTGAATGCATCACTAGGCGGCCCAAGCAACTTCTCTAACATCTTGACCGCAGGCAACTCTACCTCCACAGGCAATAGTGCTTCCTTTCCATACACCAAATGAAATGGAGTAAACCCTGTACCTGTCTTCACCGAAGTACGGTAAGCCCATAATGCACTAGGCAATTCTAAATCCCAATTCTTTCCTTGGTGCTCTGTCACTTTTGAAAGAATCTGTACCAACTCACCATTGAATCTTTCATTCAAGCCATTACACTGCGGGTAATAAGGAGTGGTATGCTGGTGCCTAATCTTCATCTTTGCATATAAAAAATCTAGCAGTTTAGCTCTAAAGCCAGGCCCCTTATCTGAAAGTAACTCCAGTGGCACCCCAAACTTGCAACATATTTCATCATACACAAATTTTGCCACATCCTTTGCAGTGATCTGTTTTACTGCTATAGCCTCTGCCCATCTAGAGAGATAGTCCACTGCCGTCAAAATATAGCTTTTGCCCCTGCTTGTGATAGGTAACGGGCCTATTGCATCAATTCCCCACTTTTCAAACACATCAAACGCCATAATGGTTTTTCGTAGCTCTGGCATCAACACTCTTCTCCCAAATGCTTGACACCTATTGCAAGACCTACACCAATGGTGAACATCCTTGTGCAAACTAGGCCATACATACCCCTCTTGCAAAATCTTATGCAAGGTGATCTTTAGAGCAAAATGGCCACCACATGCGCCTTCGTGATTCTCTTCCAACACTCTGTAAAGCTCCTCCCGCCAAGGTACACGTCTCAACACGAGATCATCCCCTTTCATGTATAAGACATCACCAATCAATTTGTACCTGTATGCTCTACGCACAAAGTTATACTTCTTAGACTTCTGAATCTCCTTTGGAATGATTCCTGTTAGCAAAAACTCCTCTTCTTGAGCCAAACTTTCCCGGCCATGATAAAGAGGTAAAGTGGTCCTCAACACAAATAGCTCCCCAATCATGCCTTGAGCTGCTTCATGTGCCTCTCCATTTAGAGCACGTTCAATGTGTCTGATACTCCATGCTTCAAACTTTTTTAACAGGCCTTTAATTCTGAAGCACATTTCCTTCAATGAGGTGTTCTTGCTCTTCCACACACCCAACACTTGCTTCACCACTAACAAGGCATCACCTTTTATGCTCAACCTTCGAACCCCATGCTTCAAACAAATGTGTAATCCGGCTTCCAATGTAGCATATTCAGCCTCATTGTTACTATGAGCATCCAATTTGAACCCTCTCTTGCATACTAGCTTCCCCTCTGGATCATAAAGTGCTATACCCCCTGAAGCTGCATCATGGCTCTTTCTGTATGAACCATCAAAGAATAACACATGTGCATTGCTGATCTGTGGCACTTCTTCAACTACCTTTCTCACCACCTCTTCCTTAACAATAAGGGGATTCTCCTTGTAGGTCAACAAATCAGCTAGGGTAGCCCTTGTACTATCTTCCACTAGAAAAGAGAACTCAAACTCTTGCAGCTCAATTACCCATTTCTTCACCACATTTGACATGTTAATACCATTAATTAACTGTGGCAAAAAGGCATAACTCGTCAAGAAAACAAAAGGCCGTGGTAGCAAGTAATGACGAAATCGTCGACAAGCAAATATTACACTAGCCATCACTAGCTCTACTTCCGATAACTTTCTCTCCGCTACCAACTTCACTCGGCTTGCACAATACACTGGCCTCATATAATGGCTGCCCTTCCCCTTTTGCAATAGCATGGCTCCAATGGCATCATCCCCTACTGATGGATTTACATAAAAAACTTTCTCCCAATCAGGAGCCTGCATGGCTGACAACCCCCCTAACACCTCTTTCACCTCTTGAAACACTTCTTCACACTTGTCATCCCATTGCAATGGATCATGCTTTGCCACTTGTTGTAATGGATAAAGAAGCTGCGAAGACAATGGAATAAACCGTGCCATGTACTTCACTTTGTGTATAAAGGTTGCCAATTGCTTCGTACTCATAGGTGATGGAAGAAGAATAATAGACTTCACCTTATCTGGATCAGCCTCAATGCCATTTTCTGACACCATATGGCCCAATAACTTCACCCTTGGCTGTGCTAGATGACATTTCTTTGGATTTAGTTGTCCTCCACATTCATCATATCGAGCCAATACCATCTGCAACTTCTCATGATGCTCAGCCCTACTGCTATAGACACAGAAGTCGTCCATAAAAGTCTTAACACAACTACCAATGAATGGTTCCAGCACCCAATTTGCTCTCTCTTGATAGAAGGAAGGTCCATTTGACAACCCAAATGGCAATACTGTGTAGCAATAGCAGCCCCATGGCGTAATGAAAGTTGTCTTTGTGCGGTCTTTAAGAGCAATCTTCAATTGAAAATAGCCTGAAAAACCATCACACACACTGTACCTCTCATAACCTGCCACTGAATCCAAGATCTGATCAATGAATGGAAGAGGATATGGATTCTTCTTAGTGGCTGCGTTTAAGGGCTTAAAATCTACACAAATCCTCCACTTCCCATCCTTCTTTGGACTGACTACTACTGGACTCACCCATTCTGTGGTCTCCACAGGGACTATGAACCCTGCCTTCAATAACTTGTCCACCTCTTCCCGCAAGGCTTCCATTTGCTCTTGACCCATCCTTCTTAGCCTTTGCCGCACTGGCTTAGAACCTTCTTTCAGCTCTATATGCATCTCTTCGCCCTTGAACCCTCTGATCTCTTCATATGAAGTAATGAACAAATCAGGAAAACTAGCCAGCATATGCAAAAATATATCCTTCTCCATAGCTGAGAGGTCTCCACTAATCATTTGCGTCATTAATTCCTGCTTTTTTGACAACTCAACCTTGGTTTGCATCAGCCCTTCAATCACTTCATAAGCTCCTTCACTTTCATCTTCAACTTCATTCGCAAATGCGACTAAACCACACTCCTGGATTTCTTTATCCATCAAAAGAAATGCAACATCAGCATCCTCATCACTGCTGGTAGTGCTATCACTGTCCTCATCTGTCACCGTGGAAGAGTCTTCATCACTAGACTCATCCTCATCTTCAGAAAGCTCCTCTAATCGTTTCCTTGTGTCCATATTATAAAGCTTCTTGGTACCTGTCTTTCCATAGAGGCTAATTGTACCATGTCGCCAATCTTGAACAGCTCCCACTGCACGTAACCATGGTCTGCCCAGTATAATAGGATATGCTCCCAACCCTGCTGGCATCACATGAAAATCAACCACTGCCTTTGCATCATATGCCTCCACTTCTAAGCTCTTTACAACACCCAAGCATTTTACTTTTTGATGGTTTGCCAATCTGATCCGAAAACCTGACACCCCAGCCACTGTGAGACCCATCTTCTCAACGCATGAGTGTGTTATGACGCATATTTGGGCTCCGCCATCCACATAACCTTGTCGCAAATTTTTCCTTTTATGCCACACATCTACTATTGGACAAATGTCTGGTAGCTCGTCCATTGCCAACACCTTCACTGAACCTCTCTCTGGCTCTTTCTCCATTGGGTTAACCATCCTCTTCCACTGTCGCTTTAGCTTAGGCTCCATCTCTATAAGCTGCCCAAAAGTAACATCTGCCTTCCTGCTCGTCAGATCCTCCTTCAAATCATAGCTTAATTGCCCATCCCCTAGTGGAAAATCTGAAACATGAAACTTTCGACGAGCTCTCCTTTTCCTCTTGGCCTTGACATCCTCGCCTTCATGGCTCTTTCCTTTCTTCTTACTAGGACCTGAGGCACTTCTTCCCTCCTTATCCTCTGTGGTCCTCTTCCCAATAGGCATCACTAATGTATCCTCTAGCTTTGATGCCTTCTCCAAGGTGACTACACTTAGCACTTTTGTCTTTCCCTTTTCCTCCTGGGTCAGTCCACTGGTTCCTTCGTCTCCCTTAATTTCGATGCCATAATCATTTGATCTAGTTAGCACCTGTCTTGGCAATGGATACATGTCTCCCCCCATCCTTGGTGGCTTATCACATTGCGGGCTGATGTGACCCAACTCTCCACAATTATAACATGTGGGCATCTGCCTCCAAAACCTACTATTACTTTGTCCAGCACCATTCCTAGGTCTTTCTTCACCTCCTGGCTGATTTGCAAACCGCCCTCGACCTCGATTATTTCCCACTTGACCTAGCATGTTTAGGCTGAGATTCTTCATCAGATCAACCACTTGCCTCATGTCTTGCCTTAGGCCATCATCTTGCACTGTTGTAGTGACCACTGCTGGCATAACCTGAGTAGTAACAGGAACCACTGGTTCATGATGAACCCCTGACATACGACCTTGTAAAGAGTCCATAGGCTGAAATTCAGCTCTCATGGGCAAAGACTCCACCCCTAACTGGCTCATTTTTCTCAGCTTCCACTCTTTGTTCCTTGCTACCTCTAGTGCATCTTCATATGTCCTAGGCTTCTTTAGCTCTACTCTCCAACGTATATTCTCCCAAAGACCAGCCAAGAACCTGTCCTTCTTCATCATGTCAGGCGGGGGTACCTGTGGTGCTAAAGCCTTGCACATTCGCTCCCATGCCAATGAAAACTTTCGTATGTACACATCTACTGGCTCACCTTCCTTTTGCACCAAAGCCTGTACTTCTTGCCACACTTTGTCAGGATCTTCTATCTTCACGAACTCCACTTCCAATCCATGCCTTAGATTGTCCCAACTCAATCTTATAGGTGGATCAGCCATATGCAACTCCTCTTCAAATGCTTTGGACCAAGCTCGTGCATCACTCTTCAAACAAATTTGGAGAAGGCGTAACATCTGCGCAGAGTCATGAATCCTCCGTGGGGGCACCAAAAGAATGTGAGCGGGATGAAAACACACACAGCGCCTCTATAACGACCCGACACACACTCTTGGGAAGATACACACACACACTATGGGGCACCACTCGGCTTAGACAACACACCTGGCCGAGACAGGGAACACACCTCTGGAGTGAGAGGAGAGAAACTATCCACTTATCCACTCCACACAGACACACACACACACACACACACCCAAAAAACTCAGCTCAAAAGAGGAGAATTTTTGATGTTTAGATACAATTGAGCTTGGGCTAACACCAATGGGGTAAACAGCTCACACAATATGGGTAAAAGATACCAGATACAATCACAAACTAGAGCAGAAACTTCGCTCATAGAAGAAACTTACACAGAAAAACAGCAGGAAAAGAGTGAGGAATTTGGCAAAATGGACAGCGCCATCGCGTCCGGAACGGCCCAAAACCCCAGTCTACAATGTCAAAGTGCTCAAATCCGACCTCGGATGAGCAGTTTACGGCCAAAACAGGCTCCAAAATGAGCAAAAACACACCTGCGGCTGTTCCTCCTCTCTTCTCCACGTTTTTTCTGGTCTTCTCTCTCTTTTTTCAGTTCCCACACTTAGCTTTATTAGTTGGGCACCCTTGGCCTTTTAGATGACCCCGAACAGGCCAAAAACTGACCCCGCAGTGCATAGTTGTCACCCTGCTGCATCCATACGCACACCTGGCACTCGACTTTTTCCAATAATGCATTCCGTCACCACGTGAAGTGGCCCCAAAAAGTGGTCCTAATGATGACCTTTCTGCATAACTCTCACAAGAAAACACCCACGTTGTGTCCGTCCTCATCCGCGTGCAAATATTGACCTCGTTCGCCCTCCTGACGCCACTAGATGCCATCTGACGCACCTGCTGACCTCACGTCGTCGGCCCGCGGATAGCTTCCTCGAGAAGTTTTACGCGCTACCAACTCCTCCTTATTGTAGAAAAAACACACTGGTATTGGTAATAGTGAAAATCGATGCACTATGTACATGCTGTCCTACCTGTACACATGTGGGCCCCACATAACCACCTGGCTAAGGAAAATGGGCACACACAGCGCCTCTATAACGACCCGACACACACTCTTGGGAAGATACACACACACACACACTATGGGGCACCACTCGGCTTACACAACACACTTGGCCGAGACAGGGAACACACCTCTGGAGTGAGAGGAGAGAGACTATCCACTTGCCCACTCCACACAGACACACACATACACACACACACACACCCACCCAAAAAACTCAGCTCAAAAGAGGAGAATTTCTGATGTTTAGATACAATTGAGCTTGGGCCAACACCAATGGGGCAAACAGCTCACACAATATGGGTAAAAGATACCAGATACAATCACAAATTGGAGAAGAAGCGTCACTCACTGGAGAAGATTACACAGAAAAACAGCAGAAAAAGAGTGAGGAATTTGGCAAAATGGACAGCGCCATCGCGTCCGGAACGGCCCAAAACCCCAGTCTACAATGTCAAAGTGCTCAAATCCGACCTCGGATGAGCAGTTTACGGCCAAAACAGGCTCCAAAATGAGCAAAAACACACCTGCGGCTGTTCCTCCTCTCTTCTCCACGTTTTTTCTGGTCTTCTCTCTCTTTTTTCAGTTCCCACACTTAGCTTTTTTAGTTGGGCACCCTTGGCCTTTTAGATGACCTCAAACGGACCCCGAACAGGCCAAAAACTGACCTCGCAGTGCATAGTTGTCACCTTTTTGCATCATTCGCACACCTGGCACTCAGCTTTTTCCCAATAATGCATCTCGCCACCACGTGAAGTGGCCCCAAAAAAAGGTCCTCATGATGACCTTTTTGCATAATTCTCACAAGCAAACACCCACGTTGTGTCCGTCCTCATCTGCGTGCAAATATTGACCTCGTTCGCCCTCCTGACGCCACTAGATGCCATCTGACGCACCTGCTGACCTCACGTCGTCGGCCCGCGGATAGCTTCCTCGAGAAGTTTTACGCGCTATAAACTCCTCATTATTGTAGAAAAAACATACTGGTACTGGTGATAGTGAAAATCGATGAACTATGTACATGCTGTCCTACCTGTACACATGTGGGCCCCACGTAACCACCTGGCTAAGGAAAATGGGCAATTCTTTATTTGATGCACCATGCATGTGTATGTACATATGCGCAATCCCTTGCTCCAAAAAACTCCTGACAGCGTTGTGTCGTCCTCAACTACCCGTACTTCAAGTCATCCGTCCACTAAGCCAAGCCAAGCTTCTTCTCAAACGACACGACCCGGATGTGTTGGGCATGTGAGCGCACCTTCTACCACTTCCCATACTCTTAGCATCCCATACGATGCGATAGGAAAAAGTTGCAAAGTCTAGGTGAGCCTCTCATCGCGTCGTACGGGGGTTTCTGCTCGGCTAACTAAAAGATTTCACAACTCGCAAACGACGCTCTATAGGATGTTCTAAGGTGTTTGTGTGCCCTCTATCGCATTGTGAAGGTCTTGTTTTTTGAAATACTCATGGCTTCCCATACGACGCGATAGGCGCATGTTGCAACGGTCAGGTGAGGCTCTCATTGCGTCGTGCGGGGATTTCTGCTCGGCTTACTTAAAGTTTTCACAGCTCGAATACGACGTGATACGATGATGTTCTAGGGTGTGGGTGTGCCCTCTATCGTGTCGTACAGGGCTTTTTGTGAGACTTTCTTTGGAGATTCCGGTCACATACGACGCGATACAGACGTATTCCAGAGCCTGGGTCACCCTTCTATCGCATCGTGTTGTTGTCACCCTTGTCTTCACACATGGCGCAATAGAAACATCTTGAAGGTTGTGGCTGACGTGTCTGTCGCGTGGTGTGTTCTTTTACCCAAATGGCAAGGACTAAGCAAACTGCAAGGAAGGTCTACCAATCCCCAACTAATCCAGAAATAGATGATGCTGAGAAAGATGCAGAGAAAGCACCCTCTCCACTACCTCGTCAGAGGCCCAATGCCAGAAAAAGATTGAATTATCAGGTGAAATCCCTAAGAGAAATAAGAAAAGCACAAAAGTCTACTTGTCTACTGATTCCAAAGCTCTCTTTCATGAGAGTTGTCAAGGAGATACCTGATAGAATTGTAAGCATGATTAATATCAAAAAAATTGTCTCAGTAAGGTGGCAATCTCAAGCTGTGATGTGCCTTCAGGAAGCTGCTGATGATTTTCTCATAGACTTTATGAATGATAGCTACATAGGTGCATTTGTTCACAGGGTCACACTTATGAGCAAAGATTTTGTGCTTGTTTCAAGGCTAAGGTACAAGTTTGATAAGGCTCTTGAGCTCATTCCTAGTGAGGATCTTAGAGACTTCCAAATTTTAAACATCCCTCCTTCCAGGCAGCAGAAAGATTTTGGGGTTGTCATTGAGGATGTTACACATGAGTACGAGACAAGAAAGTCCCAGGATATCAAAGCAGGAAAGGAAGTTGAGAGGGAGCAAGACATGATATCAGAGGATGCTATCCTTAAAGAGCAAGCTGAAATTTTAAGAGCATCCAACTCTCTTCTTCATGAAAAAGTCACAGGCCAAATGGTGGTGGATGTCTCCTTGTTTGGAGATACTGAGGCATATTTGGACATATTCCCTCAAGACACAAGTATGCTTGTAAGTCCAAACATTGAGCTTGGTGACACTGTGCTCTATATCTGTCTCAGGTATGTGTTGCTTTGCTAATTATTAGTGCATGTGCAAGGCAGACAGGCACAAGGGGCTCATTGGGGCTTGTGTTTCCTTTTCCAGGTGTCTTATAAGGGATCTTCCAGAGGCTCTAGCTATGCAAATCGCCATACTTGACCCTCTAGTGACACAATGCCTTTTTAACAAGCAAGGAACCCTTTCAAGTTTTTTTGACGATTTTAACTGCTGACCTGCACTTACATATTATACCCCTATGTTGAAGGGTAATTCTTAACTCCTTACATGTTAATTTTAACATTTTGTGGTATTCTTAGCTAATTGTTTTTTATTTTGTAGAGGACATTGGAGTCTTATTATCTTCAATCTTTTGGAGAAAGATATTATATTTATGAATTCATTGTCAAGTATCCATGGGAATAGTAAACTGTAAGTATGAAGCATAATCTATGCTTGATGATGGCCCATTGTTTTCTATTAGTAGCTTTTTGATTCAATGTCTTCTTGCAGTACTGCCAACCTTATTGTTGTTCACCTGAGTACCACAAATAAGGATTACAATATAGAAGCTTTCAAGTACTACAATAAAAAAGTGCCTTTACAGATAGACTCAACATCTTGTGGATGGAGGGTGCTTGCAAATGCATGGAGATATCTTGAGTCAAGGTGTCGGATGACTACACTCACTGTAAGTGTGGTTCATGTATTTATTTTGATGTTTTATGCATGTATGTTCTCATGTCCTTTAGTTCCTTTTTCTATTTTTTTCAGTTGCATGACTATCCAGATTCTTGGGTCATGTGGGTGAGAGATAAGGTTGTTTCTATGGTTTTGGAAAGATCAATAAATCCAAATGATCCAGATTCTCCTTTGCTACCAAAGAAAGGTAGAGCCACCAAAGGTTTGGATGCAAAGAAAATGGATCAAAAGAAGAAAAGTCTTGCAAAGAAGATCCATACAAAGAAAAAGGATCACAAGAAGAGTCCTACCAAGGGGAAGAGTCCCACGAAGAAGAAGATCCCTGCCAAGGGGAAGAGTCCTACCAAAAAGAAGATCCCTGCCAAGGGGAAGAGTCCTACCAAAAAGAAGATCCCTGCCAAGGGTAAGAGTCCCACTAAGAAGACTGCCAAGGGAAAGAGTCCCACTAAGAGCCCTGCAAATAAAAGAGCAGATACAAAGGGCCATCCATTCCACTCACCATTGAAATTCAAGGTTCAAAAGCGTCGTACACTTAAGAACAATAAAGGGGAGGCACCTAGCTCACCTTTCAAGCTACCATTCATGTTGCCAAAGAAAGCTGCCAAATCACCCAAGCCAGCCAGTCCTAAGGAGCCCAAAGCACCAACCCCTGCCAAGTCACCCGTGCCAAGCCCTAAGGGGTCCAAAGCACTAACCCCTGCCAAGTCACCACCACCACCCACTCCTGAACTTTCGCCCCCTTCTGAACACAAAAGGAAAAGGGTCTCTGAGGATGCAAAATCCTCTCAGGAAAAAAGAAAAGTGGAATCTCATGACTGAATAGTCCACAAAAGCTATGTACACTTTTGTTCATTTTGTCCATATGAACATATATATATACCCTTTGGTGATTCATATTTTGTACTTCAAATACTTAATACCAACTGTCGATTCTTAAATGTGTATCATGATGTCATGTAAGTTTAAAATAACATAAGTAGAGAAAAGATAAATATATTTGCAAAATGATTACAATATTGAACTTGTTTTTTCAAGTCCTTGCAAGTGGATCAAATACAACTCTTTTTGGGGGAAGGCATTTGATGCAAGAGGTTGAATTCTCCATCCTTGTGCTCACCACAATTTCATCCACTTTGAATCTATACTCGGGAGATGTTTCATCAAGAAACTCAAGAGATTCTCTAACATCATTTAGTCTCCAATTTGTTGTTACTATCAGGCTTCTATACTCGGTGTGTGGATGGACTGTGACCTTTAGTTCAAACTCTGGAAAATTTTCCTCAGAGTCCAGAGAAACCCAGCTACCTAATTTGCTTCTCCATCTCCTATAGTCGTAGCCCAGAACTAATGATTGACGACATAGTTGATATGAGATAGACATAGAATTTGGGCTTACTCTACAACTAATATTGTCACCAATATGGAAAGTTTCTTTGGTGCTCCATCCGTCTCCAAGAACATTATCCAGTTCAGTCATAGAAAGTCTTCTATTAAGCCACATCGTCTTTGTCCTCTGAAAATCCATTGTTTTGAAACATGCCACAAAGACATGTGTAGGCAAGAACCATTGAAATTTAATCCTTCTTGATATCCTGCCCGGATAAATAGCTTTAAGGACGTCTTCTTTGATCTTGGATTTGAAGCTTGATATAGTACATGCATTAGGAGCTTCCCAGTCAAGTGAACTTATGGTGGGAATGGGTAACTGATGTAGTTCTCCATATGCACCTTCTCGTGATGGAACTTTGTATTCTGCAAAATAGACAAACAAATCCATTGTTTTGTAAAAGGAAGGTGGCTTGTCAGCATACATAGCATCTGCAATCCCTTTATGCATTGCTTTGAACGTCCCACTTAGACTCTCCACAGGCTGCCATTCCACAGCTGTTGAAGGAAATATATCTGGAATGGAATCAAAAAATGAGAAAAACAATGGGATAATGAAAAAAGTTCACTGTATCAAATAGTCTTTTTTGTACTTACAGTAAGAATGCAGTGTGGGATGTTCTTCCCAGTCTAACACCATATCCTTGGCCATGTACACATGTTGAACCTTAGCTAGCCAGCCATTGTCGGTCACTTTGAAAGCAAGAACACAACCTTTCCAATGGTTTTTTACTTTATCGCGTTTAGTTCTCTTCACTCTGTGTACACCTTTGCATCAAGGAAGCATTGTTACCCAGTCATTCACACGAAAAGATATGGACTTCCAAATACCATCCTCTCTAACGTTATGAAAGTCACAAGAAGTTATGTTATGTGAAGGGCGACGTGCAAAAGACGTCATGGAAACTCAGAGATTAGAGAAGAAAGAAAGTAGACGGAAAGACTTAAAACCTCTCACAAACTAGAGAGCGAGAAAGGTATACGTTTGAAAAAAGTAGGTGATTTGTCATTAATGCTCTTGTTTTGAGTGCCTTCTGACATAGATTTCGTATCTTTTGACAACGCTTTTGTGAAATATAAAATAGAATAAAAGACGAGACCTTATTGCGTTGAGCCGCAAATTTAATGAGCTCTCTCGTCGAAAGCACCCAAATATAGCAGTTTTAGCCTTGTGATCAAGACATTTAGCGGTTCTCCGTCAAAATAGGACCACCAAAACCCACAATAGAGGAGACAAGAGTTCCATACTTTTGTATACGTGTCAAATAACTATTGGACTATTCCTTAATCCTTAGATTAACAAACAGCCCTTTTTGAGTCGTTTTCGGCCCTTTAAATGAATTACCTACTTAAAGTCTCGGTCAGTAGCATACTCATCTATCATAAAAGATAGATCATTGTGAGTTGCTATAGACACCACATTTACCCTTGGTCGTCGTGAAAGTTCATCGACCACTAGATTGTGCTTACCAGCAACATGAGCAATATGAAAATTAAATTGCAAAAGAAAAGTTGACCACCTCATTTGTTTGTTGAAGAGCTTGGTTTGCATCATGAAGTTATTGAGGCTTTGTCGTCCATTCCTAGGATGAATGGAGCCCCCAAGAGATAGTTCTTCCATGTGTCTCGGGCATGTAGAATAGCTAAAAGCCTTTTTTCGTATATGCCCAAGACCTGTTCATCGGCATTGAGCCTTCATCTCTCATATGCTATGGCATGCCCTTCTTGAAGTAAAACTGCTCCAAGGAAATGACACAAGCATCACATTGGACCTCAAATGGCTTTGAGAGAACTGGAAGCATAAGGGCAAGTTGAAAGGTAAGCTTCTCTTTGAGCTTGTCAAAAGTATTTTTCTCCTTAGCAGTCCATGATACTTAACATTCTTCTTTGTTAAGTCATGTAATGGTCTTGCCATTTGAGAGAACTGGAAGCATAAGGACGTTGGGAGGTAAACTTCTCTTGAGCTTGTCAAAAGCATTTTTCTCCTTAGCAGTCCATGATACTTAACATTCTTCTTTGATAAGTCATGTAATGGTCTTGCCATTTGAAAAAATTTGCTATGAAGTCTATAGTATGCACACATACCAAAAAATATTCTTAGCTCATGTAGATTCCTTGGATTAGGCCATGCTTATATTACGTCCAACTTTGATGGATCCATACGGATACCATCTTGAGAGATATTGTGACCTAAATATTGAATCTCTTGTAGGAAAAATTCACTTTTCTTTTGATTAATGAAAAGCTTATTCTCTCCCACAACTTGAAAGATTACATGGAGGTGTCACTTAGACTCCTCAAGAGAATTTGAGTGGCCTGAAGATTTCTGTCCATCGTGAGCTTGAATGTGGCTGGAGCATTTGTCAGCCCAAACTTTTAATTTATCAAATAGATCTTCTACCCATGGCACGAAAAATATTTTTTTATAGTGATCCTATTTAGTGCTCTATAGTCGACACACATGTGATATGTGCAATCTTTTTTTTGCATTAAAAGTACTAGTGAACAGAATGGAGGGGAGCTAGGCCTCACCATCCCTTTTTCCACCAATTCATGCACTTGCCTCATGATCTCTTATTGAGCTTGTGAAACTCAAGAAAGGGGTTTATTAGGCGGAGAGATTCCTAGTAGAATCTCTATTGCATGGTCATCATCCCCTCGTTTTGGAGGTAGCTCACTAGGGATGTCATCAATAAAAACATCTTGGAATCCATCAGTTAGGAAATTAGACAACTCCAATTTCTCTTGATTCCCTTTATTGCTACTTGTGAGAACATTAGAATCATTTACAGATTATCTAACAAAAATCATATAAGCAAAAATAGAGCTTTTCATTGACTTATCAAAAGCAAACGTATTTACCAGGGATATGTGTTCCCCAAATCATTATCATCTATGTAAATGCTCCTTTCCCTATAGGTGAAATGGATTCTCCTTTTAGGGAGCTTCATGTTAGCAGTCATGCGGTCGAACCATGGTGCCCCTAGGATAACATCCTCATGTTGGAGAGGAGAGATTAAAAAAAGTCTTCTTTGTCGACGTAGCTTTTGGACATGAAGCCTCAAATCAAGGGAGTAATGAAGGATTTCTATCCCTTGAAAGTTGTGTTGATAGTTACAATATCTCCCATCTCGAAATCTTGAATGCCCAACTTAGTGGAAAACTCCATTGATATAAAGTTGTCAGTAGAGCCAGGGTCAAAATAGATGAATACATCATGCTCCCTTTTCCTCAAGAATAGGACAACCATGGAAGCTCTAGGAGTGTCATTGAGTACATTTCTTTTGGGTCAAGAATGATAACCATGTCCTTGCTTCCCAAACTAAAAGCATTTATGGTCTTTATGAAAGGCCTCTAATTTTTTGGAAAGAGCTTATTTTTACCTTTGTAAGCTCCTTTCTTCTTGGCCTTGTTGTTGTTGCTAGTGTTGGTGTTGCCTTGGAAAGCGTTTTGAGCATTGATCTTCCCTTTAGCTTCATTTTGATCCTTGTTTTCCATGGGCTTGAAATTTCTTCTCACCCCTTGTTGGAAATTGATCCTTGAAGCAACCATAGTGTGGTGGATGACTTTGGTGATAGTGCTAGGCCATTGTGAGTTGACATACTCGGCCATTTCTTCAGGTAATACCACACAAAATTGTTACTTTCGTTCCACAAAGTCTATTCTTTGAAAGAATATAGATTTGATATGTAAATTCCAAAACTTCTGTGCATATTTGTGGATAGACTCATTGAAGAGCAGCTTTCAGATCCTCCATTCGGTAAGCACTTTGTCCTTTGAATCGTTTGCAAGGAATTGCTTCATGATGGAAACTCGTAGAGTTTTTTCCATGTCTTTGGGGCGTCGTTGTTGCCGTGAAGGCTAGACCACCATTGACGAGAATACTTCTAGAGAAGAGCATAGCTCTCGTCTCCAAAGGCCACATCAAATTGTTGGATGAAGGCCAATACTTTGTCAGTGGCACCAAAGGTGCCATCATATGTGAGAAAAGAGATACTCTTTCCTGCCTCTTTGATTTTCTTGAGCTTTTGGGACCTTCGCCATGCAGGGTAAGTTTTGCGATGTCCTCTCCTCTTGTATTATCTAGGAGAATAACTATTGTTTTTGTTGAAAGAGGAGGAAGGTGAAGAAGAAGGAGAAGAGGGTGACCTATTTCTTGCCTTTTTCTTCCTTTGTTTCCTCTCTTCCCTTTTGGAATGATGAGGGGAAGGACCATGCATTGACTGTTTTCTCTAGGGAGGAGTTAACGACAGTGTAGACCGCCATCTTCGTGGGAGCCGCATCTTCAGAGGAACTTAGGGATTTGCTTCTTTCTCGTTCTTTGGATTCCTCTTCTCTTATGGGAGAAGTCTTCTTTTGGGAGTATCATCAACAGGCCTCCTAAACTCTATCTCCTCTTGGAGAGGAAGGGAAATCCAATAAGTACGAAATTGTTGGGTAACTTTGTCCTGCAAAGCGTTTTGTGATGCAACCTAGTAACTAGATAATTGATAAACGTGGGGGCATCATCATTAGCACCTTCATGTGCAAAATCAAAGACTTTATCAATGCTCATTCTAATCTCTTAGTTATTGTCAGCCATGCTAATTATACTTATGTGTGTACTTAGTGTATTCTTTCAAAATTCAAAATTTTAGTTGCTACTCCTCTTAGCCTTTGAAAATAAGCACTTAAGTATCTACACCCACAGCTCGAATTGGTTAATTATAGAGAATATTGGGGTGGTTAACATAGAAGAATTTCCAAGGGATAGCTCCTTTTGGACTTCTTATGGCTCAATAATGGTAAAGCCATAGGCAAGTCTAAAAAGACCCCATTATTAAGACCAAATTTCTTGAGGTGTGCACCATATCCCACATAGTGGGCTGAGCAAAACCAATAATAGATCCCTGTCTCACTTACCCTAATATAGTAAATAAAATCAACCATTAATAGGCTACTTAAGGACCTCTCTTCTTAAGGTTTAAAAAGAGAAACCAAATGCTCTGATACCAATGTAATGGAAATGGCCTATGAACTTTGAGAATAACGAAATTAAGAGAATTAGAGTGAGCATTTTTGTAAGATTACTTTGAGAACATGGGGAATAAACTTAATTGATGGTAGCAACATAAACATAGTACTTAATTAAGTTGGTATGAAAAATACTTTTACAAGAGAGAGAGAGAGTATTAGAGAGCATGAAAATAGTTAAGGACCGGATTTACTTGGAGCCGGTCCCCCCTCCAAAAGACGTTTGTATTATAGATTCTCCCATCAAGTGAGACTTGGTACAATACAATCCTTGTGTTCCTTGTGACCTAGGTGATGCAATGAAGATGGAAATCTTCATGCATCACGAGTGTAACATAAACTTTTCAAAAAGCATTAACTATCCCAAGCCTCAGTCCCAAGGCATCAAACATCTTCAAAGATGGAGAGAGCTAGCGGGGAACGAGGGTAGGGAAGACGAAGAAGAATCATCCATAGGAGAAAAAAATAGTTCCTCATTGATCATCAATCTTCTTGCTTAGCATAGCATAATAGCTTAGTAATGAAGATGAAGAAGATGGCAAGCTTAAGCATTGAAGCATGGATCTTGGTTGGATTTGCATTCCATAACCAAGAGTGTTGGTGTAGGCTCTCCATTTCTCAACAAGCTTGGAGAAGGAGATGGATCTCTTACCTTTGCACATCACACAATGAGAGAATGTGTGTGTGTGTGTGTGTGTGTGTGTGGGAGAGTATACCCCCTCTCATGCTTGGTCCACACCTTTCTCTCTCTCTCTCTCTCTCTCTCTCTCTCTCTCTCTCTCTCTCTCTCTCTCTCGTATTATTTAATTACATCATTTGGACATGTGTCCTCTTTTTCCTCTTTGAATGAAAGAATTTAATTATTTAATTTTATGCATCTAAATTCTCATTGGACCCCTTTAAAGCCTATCCAATAGGATTCAAGCACATCATGAGGTCCACATGTGGAGGATTTTGACATGTGTCTTTTATGTGTCTTGAGTCATTTGGTTTGAATTGAACATTTCAAGGATTAAACCACAAGATTTACACTAAAAAGGTAAGGTTGTTGCCACTAAACTAATGTCATGAATAAGGAGATTTTGGGAGCTCTTCACTTCTTCTTATTCTTCTCCTCTCTCTCACTCTACATCAAGTTATTATGGGTCTTCAGGAACGTTTAGAGATACCAAACGTCGACTTTGATCTGAGCTGCCCTCGATGAGATTGACACCCTCCTCCTCAGTTCGCCCCATGGACCTCCATATCTGTGCTACGTGAGAATGGATAGGGATCATCTCTCTCTCTCTCTCTCTCTCTCTCTCTCTCTCTCTCTCTCTCTCTCTCTCTCTCTCTCTCTCTCTCTCTCCCCCCTTCCTTTTAATGGGGTGTAATCATTGCCATTCGGCTTGGAAGGAAATAGCAACGAAGAGGAAAGCAAAGGAAGAATATATGATAGGGAAAGGATAGCCTGTCTCTCTCTCTCTCTCTCTCTCTCTCTTCCCCCCGTTGAAAATTGTCTTCTACTTGTTGTCTCATCGTGCTACCCAATCGGGAAGAGCTCCAACATCTGCCTCTTAAGATGTGTCACAATTGCCTCGCACAAAGCTGGGTGCGAACACATGTGCATGAGTGGTGCCAACACACCCTTAAAAAAAATTGCGGGCATATCCTCGAGCAGCATGTTGCATGCATACCTCTCTAACCATGCAGACATGCGGCTGACCAAAATCATCGTAAACTCCTTACTGCCATTCTCTTTGTCACTATCTAGCTATATATCCTCCTTTTACTCTCGCTGCAGCTACTGCTCTATGAAAATCACATTGGACCAGGGTTCCAAATTGTAAGAATTCCCTGACACACCATGCACTATATTGATGTATGTCCGCCATGGAAGAATTTGGCACATAATCCTTTGCACATGGACAATATCAAGGTAAGGACATATAGTCATCAAGAAGTGTGACCTTGAGTCTCCATGGAAGTCAAAATGCATGGGAGTTTTTATCAAATACTAATAAGTTCGTGGCCTACCATATAAAGGAATTAAATAGATTGTTAGCTCTAGTTTCAACCGCGCAGACGTGCACCTACGCATGCAATATCATGACCAAACAAAATAATTTTTTGAGCAACATAAGCACCGTTGTTACGTTCGTCATTCAGCAAAGTAGCCACGCTGCAATGTTGGTGTTGCGATGTGCTAGAGACGAGCAACGATGCATAATAAACAACAATACATGCTAGCTAATTAGGCGGGCACTCCAAGATCAAAGGTGTTGAACGTTACTGCTCGTCTCCGGGTTACGAGCTTGGTAGCGTTAACTACTATGTGTGACCTGTAATTGTGCACAGCACCCGTCGCTCCTTTCACATGACAATGGACACAGCCTCCAACCTTACGTGGCTGCAATGCCAACCCTGCCACCCGTGCTTCGAGCAGCTGGACTAGCCCATCTTTGACCCCCGAGTGGACTCCACGTCTTTCCATAATCAGAGGCGACTCCCCTCTCTGCAATCTCCCGGCCCGCCTCCAATTTAATGTCGAGGCCCGGACAGCTCCATCTACACCTACCTCAAAGTGTACCAGGACGGCGGCATGCCCGTCGGCAAGCTCCTCTCCAACACTCATACTGCTTGACTTCTTGTTGGTGCCAAACAAAGACTTTTGCGCCTCTTTGTTATGTGTTGTGCCACATCAATGAGAATTCGTCCTCCTCGGCTCCAGCATGCAATCAAATACATTCTTTAAACTTTATGTTTACAACCTGTAGGTGCGGAACTAATGCGTGCATGTACATGTGCATCTCTCTCTCTCTCTCTCTCTCTCTCTCTCTCTCTCTCTCTCTCTCTCTCTCTTAGTTTCTCTCTCTCTCTCTCTCAGTTTTTTGAAAGAGAGAGAGAGAGAGAGAGAGAGAGAGAGAGAGAGAGAGAGAGAGAGAGAGAGAGAGAGAGAGAGAGATGATCGCCTTCCTCTCTCCTATCAAGCCACTGTTGCGTGACATACCAGGCAAGCTGAGAGTGAGTGAGTGAGAGAGAGAGAGAGAGAGAGAGAGAGAGAGAGAGAGAGAGAGAGAGAGAGAGAGAGAGAGAGAGAGAGAGAGAGAGAGTGCTCGCCTCTTCTCTCCTACCAAGCAACTGTTTCGTGACATACCAGGCAAGCTGTGAGAGAGAGAGAGAGAGAGAGAGAGAGAGAGAGAGAGAGAGAGAGAGAGAGAGAGAGAGAGAGAGGTGCTCGCCTCTTCTCTCCTACCAAGCTCCAGGGCTTCAAGAGGGAGAAGAGGGATGTTGATGTGTTGAGAGCGCCGTCCTTGCCTACTCCATCAAGCTTGCCATAGCTAAGAGTTGTCGTAGTAAGCGATGGAGATTCTGTTGATGTAGACACCCTCAGACCAATGCAAATCTTATTCGAGCTGAAGTTATTGAGTGGTATTCCAAAATTGCCTCCTTCACCATATTGCTGAGGTCTCTCAAGCTTGTTGGAAAGAGAGGGATGAGCAAGATTGTTAGAGAAGAGGGAGCATGATTGATCACAGCTGATCAAGCTAGTATATTATCTTGCAAAATGGTGTGGTCGATGGGATGCAAAGGAAGATGAGGCTAAGAGATGTGATGGGAGGAGGTGCAGACGCCAAGGTTGAAGAAGGAGGGAGGGTGGCAAGGGGAGGGATAGTGGGGGAAATGGGGGGTGTCAGGGGCCATGATTGTACGAGGAGAGGTAAGGTTAGTACAACATAGGGAAGGGGAGGGGGGGAGCTTTTGAGGCTGAGAGAGAGAGAGAGAGAGAGAGAGAGAGAGAGAGACAGAGAGAGAGAGGAAGTGATAATGTAAGGAGGAGGAGAGAGTCTCTGAGAGAGAGAGAGATCCTGGTCATGTCAGTGTGTCTATTTGAGGGTCATAAAAAAGGTAGCGGGGGTTTCAAGGGACAAGAAGAGGAGTTTCTTCCTAAAAGGATGCAGGGATGGAGAACGAGTCTCTGAGTAATTTGAGAGGCGTTACACACACAAAAATGCATAGAGAGAGAGAGAGAGAGAGTAGGGAGAGCAGCGAGAAACTAGAGTAGTAGCATCTGCCCATCGCCCAACAGGGAGAGACAAAGCAAAGAACTCAGAGCCGCCACCCACCGCCTCTTTGGAAACTACAATTTCCAAAGAGAAGGGCACCTCAAAATCCTCCCCCCCACTTGAAACTCTGTCAACTTTTGGCCTTCCCTCAAATGGCATCATCTTTAGATCCCCTTTTCTTAACAATTTTCTTAAAATTGTGCACACATGCTCACACACTTGCTACACCTGCAGCAGCCTAGACCTTTAGCTACCATCACGCCTTCTCGTGTCCATAGCCCTTGCACATGTGACCATGTTCCCATCCTCTTCACTAGCACACGGACAAGAGAGACGGAGATAGCCTGTCCCACCCCAGTTGCCCAACACCTGCTATATTGCTTCAACATAGAGAAACAAACCCCTCCCTACCTCCTCACGCATCTGCTTCGCCTACATCGTATAGAAAGTCACGCAAGAGAGAGAGAGAGAGAGAGAGAGAGAGAGAGAGAGAGAGAGAGAGAGAGAGAGAGAGATAAAGAGAGGTTGGCAGCCTGCATGTCACCATATCTGATTAAAAAACAGGTATCTCCAACAGATACTCCCTTCCGTCGATTTGTTCAAAACGACTAGCCATATTCGGTTCAACCATTCAACAGTTCAGGAAAAACCATTTTTTCAAACATACAAATTTCTTTTGTTGAATTTGCCGAGAGAGAGAGAGAGAGAGAGAGAGAGAGAGGTTGGCAGCTTGCATGTCACCATATCTGATAAAAAAACGGGTATCTCCAACAGATACTCCCTTCCGTCGATTTGTTCAAAACGACTAGCCATATTCCGTTCAACCATTCAACTGTTCAGGAAAAACCATTTTTTCAGAACGCATAACGCCTCAATTTTGGTACCCCCGACAGAGGAGGGCTCGTGTATGTTGTTGTGAATACTCAGTCTTTAAAGTTATCAAGTAGCTTGCATGAATCACGAAGATTTGTATGACCCTTTTGTTGCTATTGCAAGGCAAAAGGTGTATATTATTGTAAGCACAAAATTACAATTTCAACAAGTCATTCGTAGAATTTTCGGCCCTCTTAGGTTGGCCAAGATAAATGTTTTAGTAAATCCTTTTATTTTGCCTCTCATTAGGTACGACCTTAGTTTGTACGTCTATATTTTTGTTTTGTTTTAAGCATTTGGTCATGCATAGACCATGGATAATGATCGAGGAATAGAGGTTTTCCCCTTCCATTTCACTCCACACACACTAAAATAGAAAAATCCATTCTCAACAACGTATGGTGTTCATGTTTAGTGCCCAAAGAGTAGGAGAAATTCTTGCGTCACAAAACCTTGTCATCCTGCCTCTTATTGATTATCATAGGTCATTTGATGATATTTTGATTTTGCTGTAGAATAGATTGCAATTTAGAAAATATTATTGTGTAGATCTTTTTTAGAAAGAAAAACCAAAACATGTTGTCACTTTGAAACCGATTCAATGGAGGTCCAATGCCAAATATCAGGATATCCTCTCTTTTTTGGAGAGCCTGGCGAGGATACCGAGTTATTTTTAGCAAATTTCAAAATTGCTTGCCGCATAAAAAGAGTGATAGGAGATGAGGAACGCTAAGAAATGTTTGAGGTAGTTCTGAGGAAGGATGCTAGCACTTGGTTTGACTCTCTATCTCAAGAGGTTAAGGGAAGCTATAACGAAGTCATTGATAATTTCAAGCGGTACTTCTTTTGATAGGGAGGAGCTGGGAGCACAACGGAAGAAGAATACGCACGCACACACTCACACACACACCACCATAGCCACACACAGGTTGAAGGGGGAGAGACAACGTACTGTATGCCCCCTTTCTTTCTTCTCTTATCTTATGCACTAAGGAAAAATACACATTGTACTTAACGTTAGTGGATCACACAAGTGTATAGCTGTACACTTAGGGTTAACGGCAGTTAGTGATGGGCGATCGGCCACATGGCCATTAAACCTAACATTCTCCCACTTGATGGCCAATGTGGGAGACTATAAAAATGGAAGAGCATCACTCTTCACCCAATGCCCATCAACTCACGACAGTGTTGAAACTGATGGCTGGAGAGACTTTTAGTCAGTGCATCCGCTGTGTTCTCTGACGTAGGAATCTTCACTAAATCAAGGCTCTTGTTTGCCAGGCATTCACGACTGAAGTGATAACGCACATAAATGTGTTTCGTTCTGGAATGAAACACTGTATTGTTAGCCAAGGCAATAGCACTCTCACTATCACAATGAAGAACTAGTATATGCTGCTCCAATCCAAGATCTTTCACTAGGCGAGCAAGCCAAATAGCTTCTTTGCATGCCTCACTCAATGCAACATATTCTGCCTCTGTGGTAGAAATGGATGTACAGTCTTGAAGAATGGATCTCCAAGAAATAGAAAAACCAGCGAATGTGTAAATCCAACCTGTTGTTGATTTACGACTGTCAACACAGCCTGTGTAGTCACTGTCTACAAATCCCTGAATGGATGACTCTCCACGACTATAGCATAACTGTCTATCTGCAGTGCCACTCAAGTATCTGAGAATCGACTTGACAGCATCCCAATGCTTTTTACCAGGGTTAGACATAAATCTATTGACAACTCCCACTGCATGTACAATGTCACGTCTTGTAGCCACCATGGCATACATGAGACTACCACAAGCTGAATCATAAGGAATTTTAGCCATCGCAGCTTTTTCCTCAGCAGATTTGGGAAAATCGTTCTTGCTAAGTTTCAAACATGCAGGCAATGGAGTACTCAAGGCCTTCCCCTTCTGCATGTTGAAACGATCAAGAACCTTGTGCACATACTCTTTTTGAGAAAGGTGCAACAACCTCTTCTTACGATCACGAGTAATGCGCATACCCAAACTGTGATTGGCTTCACCCAAATCTTTCATGTTGAATTGACTTTTTAGCTTGGTTTTCAAGTCAGAAATGTCCTTCTTATAATGACCAGCAATAAGCATGTCATCTACATAAAGGATAAGCATAATAAGCTGTCCATTTGGTTGTCTTTTTATGTAAAGACATGGATCCTCATTTTTGCGCTTATAGCCCAGGGAACGCATAAATGCATCAAAATTTTGATACCATTGTCTGGACGATTGCTTCAAGCCATAGAGACTTTTTAGAAGCTTACAGACCAAATGTTCCTTGCCCTTGAGCACAAACCCTTCAGGTTGCTGCATTTAAATCTCTTCCTCAAGATCACCATGTAAGAAAGCTGTAATGACATCCATTAGATCAAGCTCCATATCTTCAGTGGGGTGGCAACCAAAGCAAGCAACATTCTTAGTGTCGTCATCTTGACCACTGGAGAAAAGATTTCCTGGAAATCTACACCATATTCTTGCTTGAAACCTTTGGCCACTAAACGAGCTTTGTAATTCTCAACATTGGATGCAATCTTCTTCTTGTAAACCCATTTACAAGGCAAAGCTTTCCTACCTTTTGGCAATGGAACAAGTTCCCATGTTTTGTTCTTTGCAATACTGGATAGCTCCCTCTTCATAGCATGTTCCCACTGAACCTTATCATTGGCTAGCATAGCCTCTTTGTAACAAGAAGGCTCACCACTATCTGCCATAGCAACACAAAGTCCACACCTGGAACAAACCGTTCTGGTGGATGTGAGACTCTTTGAGATCTCCTCGGCTGATCAGAGCTTATACTAGCGTGTGTAGTAATTGGCTCTGGAGCTATCTGTATAGGAGGTGATACATCGGAAAAAGTCCCTTTCCAGAATTCAACCTCTTTCGTTGGCTGCCTATGCATCTTGGTCTCATTGAAGACAACATCACTGCTACGGATTACTGATCGACTTTCCGGATCCCATAAACGATAGCCAAATTGACCATCTACACCATAGTCAATAAAGATGCATTTCTTGGACTTAGGGTTGACAAGCTTAGCACGCAACTCCTTGGGTACATGTGCATAAGCTTCGCAGCCAAATGTACGGAGTTTTTCATAAGACAACTTATGTCCTGACCATAACTCCAAAGGTACACGAAACTGTAATGAAGCATGTGGTGATCTATTGATCAAATACACAACTGTGTATAATGCTTCAACCCAAAACGCTTGCGGTAAATTAGCCTGTGATAGCATAGACATAATCCGCTCTTGGATGGTCCTATTCATTCGTTCTGTAACACCATTTTGTGCAAGGGTATAAGGAGCTGTAAACTCACGCTTAGTTCCCCTACTTGAACAGAAGTCTGTAAACTCTTTGGAGACATATTATCCACCATTTTCTGAGTGTAAAGCTTTCAACTTATGTTCAGACTGAGTTTCCACACTAGATAAGAACTTTTTGAAACAAGAAAAAGTCTCATCTTTAGACTTCATGGCATAAACCCAAACATGTCGTGTTGCATCATCAATGAATGTAACATAATAAGACGCACCACCATGGGATTTAGAAGGCATAGGCCCACATAAATCACTATGCACAAGCTCTAAGGGTTTTCTTTATTTGTCAAAAGACTGTGTACGATGTGCTCGTATTCGATTACCATATTGACAATGCTCACAAAAGGGAAAATCTAAAAATGACAAAGACGGTAAGTAGCCCAAATGAGAGAGTGTCTCCATTCCCTTCTTTGACATATGACCTAACCGGCTATGCCACAAAGCAATAGTTGGCAGCTCGGTTACAGAAAGAACACTGTTCTTGTCAGATACATAAAGAGGATAAAGTGTACCAACTTTAGAACCATGGGCTATAATAAGATGACCCTTCACAATACACCAAGACTACTGATGAAATTAAGTGACTTTGTAACCCAAGTCATCAAGATTTCCAACCGAAATCAGATTGCGTGTCAAGGCTGGAACATGATGCACATTATGGATGATAAACTTCACCCCATTGCCATAACCATGGCAATATCACCTACGCCAACAATGTCACAAGAGTAGCTATCACCAAGTGTAACAAAGCCAATGGTTTCCTTGTATGTAGTAAACCAAGTTCTATGAGGTGTGACATGCAACGAAGCGGCCGAATCAAGAATCCATGTATGGGACACTTCACCACTAACAAGTAGCTGTGCTGGCATAGAACTCTGCAAAGATAGAGTTTCTTGTGCATCATAAAATACATCATTATTTTCAGTCAACATATTGATGTATTGTGCATCACAATCATCTTGCACTATGTTCAGTTCTTCAATCTTAACCGAACTCTTTGGTTTCTCCTCTTTATCATCATTGTCTTTGCCTTTGCCTTTGCCCTTCTCTTTGTCACGCTTCCAAGCATAACAATCCTACTTTATGTGACCAAACTTATCACAATAATGGCATTGAACATTGTGGCGGCCAAGAGACTTTGATCTATCCTTTGATGCATCTCTATTGCCCTCTTTATTGGACTCACGTTGCGAAGAAGGGCCCTTATGTTTCTTATCATCCCTTTGCACATAATGAGCTTCGCCATGATGCGAACTAGTCATGGTCTTTCGACGCATCTCCTCTGACAAAAGTGCACTAGTAACATCATCTTACTTTAGCGTACCATTAGGAGCAGAGTTACTAACAGTTGTGCAAAAGATATCCCAAGAGGGTGGCAACGAACAAAGCAAAAAGATTTCTTTCATCTCATCATCAATGGTCATGCGCTGTGCACGAATCTGGGCAAAAAGAGAATCAAAATCATTGATATGGCTGGCAACGCTAGCTAACTCCTTCATACGAAGGTTGAAAAGTTTTCGCATCAGGAAAACCTTATTGCTAGCCGTATCCCTTTCATAGGTGTCGCATAATTTCGTCCATGAAGCATGAGCAGTCTCGTATTCTAACACTGAAAAGTACACCGACTCTCCAAGGTGCAGTCTAATCGTAGACCTGCATAGCTCATCAAGCTCCTCCCACTGAAACTGAGTCATGTGCATATCTTCAGTTCTAGCCGCATAGGTAATAGGCAACTTTTGCTTCTTTTCGACAAGCACATCATGCATTTGGTTCTTCCAAAGCTGAAAATTAGTGCCATCAAACTTCTTTACGTCATAAATGTCACGGTCTTTGCTAGTAGACATGGTGACAAAACTACCAAAAGATTCTGGGAAAATTTTGGCAGAGTCTCCTTTGTGTTTGGGACTATGTCAAAACCAAAATACGAGACAAAATGACCAAGTATGTCACCCACAAAGCCTAAAAGAGAGCAATGCCTCTCAAAAGCACACTGTATAGAGACAAACTGAGGCACATAAACTATCAAACTGACCATAGACCCTGACCATAGACCTCCAACTCGGCGTCAAAAGCACCTATACCACTCTATACATGTCCTATGGCAAGGCCTCGTAAGGGATGTTCCAACTACCTGTATCACCGAAGGTATCTCCACATTTGAGAATACCCCAGCTCAATGAAAACCTCACGCTATCGACCCTCAACAATGTAGGTTATGTAGCAAAAAACGTATAGCCAAGTCTCAGAAATGGCCGGGACTGCCGTACTAGCCAAAGATGGCTCCACAAAAGTGTACAATGGCAGTATCCACAAAGACATACAAGTCTGTCAAGACGCTCAAACAGGCGTCAAAAGCATGCGCTTGCAACTAAACATCCCTGCAGGGAGTCAATCAGCTCTCAAAAGAGCTCAAACACTGTCAAAAGTGTCAACATATGCATGTACGCATAAACAACTGCTCCCACTGGAACGGTAATATCGCAAGCCCTGAAACCTGTAGCCTATACCTGTACCTGTAGTCGAAGAAGACAATGCTGTTAAGCTCCCACTCTATGTGCGTGTATGAGGCCACTCTGAAAGAGGCTACACACTCCTGAATGATCCGTGGACTCTCGTAGATGGAAGAGACTGCAACAATGGTACCTATAACTGGCTATGGAAGCGCTGCAGCACAAACTACCACAAGAGGGCTGAAAATTTCAGCTCCTGAACCGTAGCTCAAATGGGATTTCTGATGGCTCGAATGGCTCCGAAAGGGGGGTAAAACTCAAGGACGCCTGGTGGAAACGCTCTCGGGAAGCTAAACTTGCCAATGGCGAAATCGGAATCCTGTTTGCACTCTTGAAAGTACGCGCGCGCGGAAATGATTTCGGGTATGAAACCGCTTTGATACCCGATGATGGGGAGGAGCTGGGAGCATGACGGAAGAAGAATACGCACGCACACACTCACACACACACCACCATAGCCACACACAGGTTGAAGGGGGAGAGCCAACGTACTGTATACCCCCTTTCTTTCTTCTCTTATCTTATGCACTAAGGCACAATACACATTGTACTTAGTGTTAGTGGCTCGCACAAGTGTATAGCTATACACTTAGGATTAGCATAAGTTAGTGATGGGCGGTCGGCCATATGGCCATTAAAACTAACATCTTTGACTCCCAAAACACTTAAAAGCTATGTCAAGACATCGTTCCTCACAAACAAAAAGACTTAGATGATTACTACATGCATAAACAAGAGTTTCTACATCTTTGGGCTGTATGGGTGAGAAATGTTGCTAACCCTTGTGACGGTGCAGAGTTCCTAAAGAAGGAGAGGTTTATAGCTGGTCTCTTTTCCACACTCAAGATAAAAGTTGAGGCGGGTGCATCTACTACCTTTGATGCAACTGAAACTAGGGCTATTGAGAAGTATAGAAAACTCAAGTGCCTAAGGGGAGAGGTTCCAATAGAGGGTCAAAGACCGAAGGAAAAACTGCAAGCATCAACATCTAGAGAGATTCCTGAGGTAACAACAGAGGCAATTGAAAAATTAAATGAATCCTTAAGTAACTTGTCAATTCACCTTGCACAAGCTGTAGGTCCCAAGGGATAAGCCAAGAAGTCAGAAGAGCGAGAGCCACCACGACCTAGGAGAGTCTTGCAATGTTGGAATTGCTGAGAGTCTGGACATGGGATGTATAATTGTCCTTGACCTCATGGGTAATCAGGGAGACCTAACTTGAATTACCCAGTGATGAATGCACGTGAAGGAACTAGTCAACAACCACGGCTTCTACAAAGGCCAAATGGAGCATGACCACCTCCACAAGGAGTGGAAGGAGTTCCACCTTTGCCAGATCCAAATGTGCATGTGGTAGAGGTGACAAACTCCAATGACTTGGACATGGAAGCAAATGGCATTAAGCGCGTGACCGTGGACAAGGTAAGGAGAAAGAAGGAGTCATATCACAAAGTGATCATGGACAAGAAAAGAAGGCAAAGGAGACCAAGGAAACCAAGAGGACTCGACATCGTATCAACCTCCAAGACTTTCCTCTTGGACATGGTATGGCTCCATACAACCTGTTGGAAGACATGAGAGGTAAGGGCCTTGATATCTCATGGCCTCAGTTTCTTGCATTATGTCCACAAGTTAGGTGGGATTTAACAAAGGCAGCTAGCACTAGGAGAAAGGTAAAAGACAGTGTGCATGTTGTAAAAATTGCACAAGCTGAAATGAATGAGGATATTACACCTGTGCTAGATTGTTAATCAAAGGAAGATTGGTTAGGAAAGGTCTAGCGGATGGGGGTGCACAAATTTGCATCATGACAGAGGGAGTCATGCAAAGACTAGGCATGCACATCCATGAGACACCTGAAATTAAAGAGGAAATGGCAAACAATAGCAAGGCTAGGTGAGTACGCATTTGTAAAAAGTATTCTTGTGGAGGCCTTTGGCATTAAGAAGGCAGTGGATTTCTATGCTATATCTACCAAAGGAAATGGTTACCCATTTATCCTAAAAAGACCATGGCTAAAAGACCATGGCTAATGAAAATGCGAGCTTTGCAGGATTGGGAGAGTGGAAAATTAATTTGCAAGAATGACAATCATAAGAAGGTTGTCTTTGACATGAAGGAGCAACACCAAGAGCAGCTCCATAAAGAATCATCTCAAAGTGAGACGGAAGAAGAGTGGACCGATAACACTTCAGAAGAAGAAAGTAGCGGTAGCCTTACTAAAGAGGAGTCTTCCATTGAAGTCATGGAGGTAAGGTTTAATCCAACCAACCAGGAGACCTCTTGCCCAGGTTTGGAAGAGGTAGGTTCTCAAGAGAACCAAGGTAGGTTCTCAAAAGAACCAAAATGTGCAAGATGAAGGAATGTTAGAAGGTATGTTGTCTACAACACTTACAAAGGATGAAAGAGAGAAGTTCAAATGTGTGCTAAGGAAGTTTTCTAGGCTTTTTGCTAAAGACTACATCGACGTACGTGGAGTAGATGTTGTTCAATCAACACAAGATCGAGTTAAAGCCTGAGGCCATATGTTGAGCGGAAGGACAACACAGCCACACTTTTGCAACTATTCATTGTAATAAATGTCTTGCCGAAATTATTTTTCATTGAGCCAATCATTTGTAATTAGCGGGACTTGATTGAGTTTTCAGATTGTATTCCATTCAAGTAGGCAAGATAGTTGTGCCCGCATTTGTAAGTAGAGATGATTTCACACCTCCAAGGCTGAGGTATAAAAGCCAACTTTTGTAAACCTAAGGAAGACTTATAATTAATCAAAAGTTGAGTTTTTGAGCGCCGTGATTGTGTCTGAGAGAGAGTGAGAGTGAGAGAGTCTTATCCTCTTGCTACGCGAGCTACAGAGCCGCCATTCGAGAAGCGACACCGCCATTGCGATAGCGACGGCAAGGGCTACGCACCAATACCAAGTGTGCGTGCATTCGGCTTCTACACGAGGCGAGCTCCCACGAGCTTCTTTGTGAGTTTTCTCTTGATCAGTGTGTCGAAATTCAACGTGCTATATATCGATAGAACCGCAGCGAGTAGAACTACACATTAGAACCATCGAAATCAAGATTCAGTGACCTGTAATTTTCGGCTTGTCTTCATACGCGATTACCGCACGGAGTGTTTGCAGGTTGAGATTAGAGTGTAAATTCATAGGGTGTTGTCCTTACGTGGTGTATAGACTCCCCTTTGAGTTTGAGGCTGATTCGATGACTTTTGATCATGTTTCGGATAACGTTTGCTCGTAGGATGGATTTCAGTCATTTGCGTTTTTAGAACTTAGATTTGATTTCCTTGGTAGTGATTATCTCTAGAAGGTCGAGTAGGTGATTGACACCCATCTATTTGTTTCCATGCGCCTGCGGGTCAAGCTCCGTCCTCGTTTGAAATTCTTGTTTGATGGTTGAGTTCTCGCTATTACAGCATTCGCTAGTGGCGTAATCGCCCAACATTTGGAGCCGCTGCCGGGGACGAGAGCCCTAAGTAGGTGACCTTAGACTAATCCTACGAGGTGATTCGTTCATTTACTTTGTATATTTTAGTTAGAAAGGTCTAGGAGTGGTGGACTCCAAGGATCTTTGAGAGGGACTAGGAAACTCGTGGTATTCTTGGGTCTTTCGTGATAGACAATTTAGTTTAGATTAGATTGGTTTTGTTGGAGTTTGAGTGGTTGTTGACATAAAAAGCATTTGCTCCTCCATGTGTGGCAGTAAATATCTTTATATTTTCAATTGCAAAAAAACCCATTTTATGATTAGAAGTAGCTTAGGTAGGACCTGATTTGATCCTAATCTAGAGCTATCAATTGGTGTTCTATTTGCTTGATGCGTTTGATTGCATGTTAGATCACTAAAAACAGGATTTGGTAGTGAAATATGCAATAAACAAAGTTCAAAGAAATTTTCTGTGAAACTGAGTGTTGCTGAGCACTTAGGAGAGCTCTTGGAAGAGTTCTGTGTTGAAAAACTGGAATTCTGCAACTTTAGACACCATACGCGTATGATGTCTTAGGGGCTAAACATAGACCAAAACAGAAAATTTAACATTACCAGAGTGTTCAGAAGGGGGGTTTTACCCTAAGATCAACATAAAACAAGGGCTTTAACACTTCTAGAAACTCAAAATACCAAGTTAGAGTGCAAAAAACGCAAAGAAAAGGGAAAATTGATTTAGAGCTCATTTTTGAATTCAGACTTGATAAAAACACTTGAAACTCAAAGAGAAACACTTGGAGAAGCTTAAAATTGAAAACTGGCAAATCTCGGACAAAAGACATCATACGCGTATAATGTCTTTTGGCACTTGCTGAAGTGATTTTTCAAATTTGACTTGACAACATTGTTACAAAACACTGTGAAAAGCTTAAATATTGAATCTTGACCAAAATTGAGCAAAAAGACATCATACGGGTATGATGTCTCTAACCTAATTCTGGGCATATTTTGATATTTTGCTAACACAGATCCTTTGTACTAGTTGTCTAGAGCTTGTATTTCAAGTTTCATGTCATTTGGATCACATTTGACCCCAAGTAAGTCAAAAATCGGAAAATTTCCAAGAAAAGACTAATCTGGCCATAACTTGCACAAACAGAGTTCAAATTGAATTTTGTGAGTGGACAGAGGATAAGGGTGATACTGAGAGTAAGCAAAGAAAAAATCTCCATTTTTTGTGAAAAAAGACATCATACGCGTATGATGTCTTGAGGGCTAAACAGAGACGCAAACTAAAAATTTGACATTACGAGAGTGTTCGGAAGGGGGGTTTTACCCTAAGAATGACTTGAGATAAGGGCTATAACACACCTTGAAACCTAAAAGACCAAGTCAGAGAGGAGAAAAAACGCTAAGAATACGCGTATGATGACCACTTGAGTATTTGTGAGCAAATTTTGACTTTTGACCTTGCAAGTTGATACAACATACTGTTTCAATCACCATAGCAAGATTGGAAGAGTTTGGACATTTAACTTGAGAGAAAACGAGTGATTTGAACCTAGGAGACTGAAAACCAAAAACCTGAGTTTTAGAGCAAAACAAAGTTTCAAATTTTGTTTTAACCACATATATTTGATACTCTAGAAAATGTGAACACTTGACAGAAACAGATATGAAATCTAGACCAGTAGACATCATACACATATGATGTCTTTTGGCACTTCTGGAGGTGATTTTTAGTTTCTGACTTGACCAGTAGCTTGTAAACATAGTCCACATCTCAAATATCAAGTTTGGATCAAAATTGAGCACTTAGACATCATACGCGTATGATGTCTCAAAGGTAATTTTGAGCCCAAAAAAAAAAGACATCATACGCGTCTGATGTTTTGGCAACTCTGGGGGTGATTTTCAAATTTTGACTTGACAAGTTTCTTGCAAACATAGTGCACAACTTATATCAACTTTTGACCAAAATTGGGCAAAGTGACATCATACGCGTATGATGTCTCAACCTTAAATCTGGGGCAAATTTTGAATTTTTGCTAACACAGATCCTTTTGACTTGTTGTTTAGAGCCTATGTTTCAAATTTCATATCATTTGGAGCACATTTGACCCAAAAAAAGTCAAAAGTCGGAAATTGACAAGAAAAGCCTAATCTGACCTTAGCTTGCACAACAGTGGTCAAATTCATTTTTGTGAGTTGATAGAGGGTTAGGGTGACACAGAGAATCAACACAACAAAAATCTCCATAATCTGTGAAAAAAGACATTATATGCATATATAGTCTTTTTTGGCAAATGTGGAACAAATTTCTCAGTGAAGTTGACAGAAGTCTTCCATCTGATCAAACAATCCCATTAACCAAGTGTCATTCAGTTTGGATCACGTTTGACCACATAAATTAGGAATAACAAACTGCCAAGACTGAAAAGTCAAACTCCTCGAGAAGGAGTAATGTATTCGAGATCTAGCAGATATCTCTAGAATAACCAACAAAGATTAGGGGAACAGGTCTCGTTAGGAGATCATATGGAGATAAATCCATTAGCAACTCTTAGACAAGAAGCTACAAAAGGTCTTGGAGAACAAATGCTACGCTTAGGAGATCACATACATGAGGCCGACTCGTTCTCTCAGTACAGTGATTCATCACAGACAACAGAGTCCACGACTAAGCCAACCACAGGATTCGATCTAGATCAAGAAAAGCTAATAGAGGCGTTGGTTCGAAGACGTGCTCCTATTGTTAAGCCAGAATTTAGGGAACCCATGTGGTATGAGAAAGATAAGAATTGGACCAATCACACAATAGAGGAGTGCTACTACATAGGGTCCGTGCGAGATAGACCCTATGAACAACCACTAGCACCAATACAAGCACCAAGGTATGCACATGAGAAATTGCCAGTACCCCCAAGTTTTGAGAGAGTAACACCAATCATCCGGGGACAACCACAACTTATGTCAGAGGTCAAAACTATAGGACTGAGAAACACAACAATGGTGGGCCAACCAAGGATGCAACCGCTAGTAATGACCCCAATGTATTACAATGGGCCTAGGAGATACTATCCTTTAGGATCAGAAATAGGATATGGAGCACAGGGAATGGTAAGGCCAAAACAACCATTCCGCCTACGGCCCCCGCCTACAGCCCAACCAACAGAGGAAAGGTATAACATGGATGAAAAAACATTGAGATTCATTGCAGAGAGAGGTATAGCACAGTGGCAACCTGCTTATAGCCACCAAGAAAAGCTAGAAGCCCTACAAACGAGGTTAGGCTGTAATAAATTTGGTGGTAACCATTTGATAAACGATTGTCCACACTTAGAAGTTGTGCCAATCAATGTTTATTGCCTCAGTTGTTCCACAGATCATCTCATTTTTTATTGTCCACAGAACCCAAATAGGGTATGCAATGGAATTTGGCTATTCAATTTGAGAGTAGCGGAATTTAATGAGAGTACTTTCAAGAAATGATTTTGTGAGCATAGCGGGTAGACATAATTGAAGATAGCAACATAATCATAGCAATTAGTTAACTTGGCATAGACAATACTTTTGCAAGAGAGAGAATTTAAAGAACATGACAACAGTTGAGGACCGGATTTATGTGGAGCCGGTCCCCCCTCCAATAGGCATTTGTATTATGAGTTATCCCATAAAGAGAGACTTGTTACAATACTGTCTTTGTGTTCCTTGTGACCTAGGTGATGCCATGAAGATGGAAAGCTTCATGCATCACCATCATAGCATAACCTAAACTTGAAGAAAGCTTTAACTATACCAAGCCTCAGTCCCAAGACCTCAAACACCTTCGAAGGTGGAGAGAGCTAGCAGGGAATGAGGGTAGGGAAGAGGAAGAAGAAACATTTCATACGAGAAAGAGCTAGTTCCTCACTTATCATATTTCTTGTGCTAGCATACATAATAGCATAGTAATGAAGAAGAAATAGATGGCAAGCTCAAGCATTGAAGCATGGCTCTTGGATGGATTTGCACTCCATAGCCAAGAGTGTTGGTGTAGGCTCTCAACCTCTACTTGCTTGGAGAAAGAGAGGGAGCTCTTGCACTTTGCATAGTACACAATGAGAGTGCTTGTGAGTGTGTGTGGGTGAGTATACCCCCTAAGCACCCCCCTAGCTTGCTTGGGTCGACCCCCCCTTGTAGCTCATGCTTGAAGCTCATTGGACCCCTCCAGGCCTAGCCAATCACAAGCAGAAGCCATTACAAGCAACAGGGATAGCCTTGGGACAAGTGTCCCCCTTTCCCCTTTGAGAGAGAGGGCTTAATAAATGAAAAAACAATTAGATAATTCAAGTAATTTATCATTGGACCCCTTTGAAGCCTAGCCAATAGGCTTCAAGCAACACATGAAGGTAACATGGGTAGGGACTTGACATGTGTCCTTGCTGCCTCTTCAAGCTGGGGCTTCCCTTGTGAGTGTGAGTGTGTGTTCTCTCTCTAATCCCTAGTAAAAGGGCTCGCCCCCCCTCTTGTAGGGATTCTTTTGACTTTAGGAGCTCAAGCACCTTAGTCATCAAGCATGACAAAGCACTTGGACTAGGGGGTATTCCCACAAGCATCTCAGGCAAGCATGTCAAGGCACCTCAAGCACCTTAATCAAGCGGCAATTCAAGCACCTCAAGCATGGAGTAAGTCAAGCACCTCAAGTACCTTAATCAAGCAACTCAAGCAGGACAAACACCTCAAGCACGACAAGCACCTCAAGCAGGACAAACACCTCGAGCTTGGGCCGGGTTCCCACCTCAAGCTCATCCCTAGCTTACCTAAGGAATTTTACACACATTATTGGAGGTCTTCAATGAAGCTAACCCTAAGGTCTTATGCTCCATTGGTTAGCCTTGCTCTTGATAGACCATCTCCCATTTGGGCCCCTTTACTATTGGCCCCGTGTTGAGATAGATCTATAAGCACATATCTATATCTTAACACTTGTTCCCGTTTATTCTCCCACATTAAGTGATCAATTTAATATGAGAAAATCATTTGGGTTGGTTAGATATTAGATTTTATGACAGGGTAGCAAAGGCTGCAAAAAATACTGAGCCTATCGTACAGTTACCAAGCAGCTCCGAACACGATAATGTTGTGCCTGTTAAAGCCGTGACAAGATTAAAAATGAAAAAAGCTGTTGAAACCCCGTCAAGTGAAGAGCCTAAAACGGATATTCCAAGCGCGACACGAAGACAACTAATACATGGAAAGCTAGGAAGGCAAGGATGAAAGTGAGTTGAAAGAACGTGAGGAAGCAATCCTAGCAGAAGAGTTAAGACAAACGAGAGAAAGATTAGAGAAGTTAAAGAGTCAAAACAGAATTCAAAGATGACTCTGAAAAGGAGAAGACAAAAATGGCAAGGAAACAACAAGTGTGAGCTCGGAAGGGTCGGGGTTAGTTGAAAAGGTACACGAACCATTGGACACATTGATGAGAGCTTACGAAGCAAGAGTAAAGAACACTCAAACCCAGAAACAATGTTGGTTGACATATCTGAATGCAGAACTGGAAAAGCAGAGACTAGAGATGTGTCATAAAATGATCGAGACGACACAAGCTCTATTAGAACCGCCGAGAGAAAAACTAGAGCATGAGACCGGAAACCCAACTCAAACAAATGCTATCCCTTCACCACATGAACAGATAGCTGAAACCACTAAAAGTGTGCAAAAAGCTGAGAAAACGAATAGTTATGAACACATAGTGATGAACACAACTGATCAGGAGATGGAAAGTTTTCATCCTGTGATACAGAGGTCTTATAAAAGAGATGAAGATTATGATGAGTTTTGGAAACAAGTGAGAGAGGCAAACTTAGCAAATGAGCTAAGTTTTCAAGCTAATCAGACAAATGGGGAAAAGGATATCAGGAACCCACCCATCGAGGAATTTGAGGCAGGATCTCAGATAGACCTAGATCTGCACTCATACTGGGGAGATAGAGGCTCTGTTAGATCAATAGAGAGTAAACCTCAATCTTTGAAAACCTTACCCTCATACTTAGGAGAGTATGAAGCCAAATCCAAGATTCGAGCAATTCCCTCACGAGGAATCTCTTCAGAGAAATCCATGGACTCACAAGGATTGATCGAGATATTGTCAACTCCAGTGACATGCAGTATCACCCTAGGTGAGCTTCTAAGACTATGACCAAATATGTGGGCAACAGGAGGAAAATGCTTAGAAAAATTTGGCGTAAAAGACCCAACTTCGAAGCTGCAAGAAGGGATACGAGAGCTGAATAAGCCGCAAAAAAATGCAAAACCGGTACCTTTGAACAAGGTCGGAGAGTATTGTGAAGGAGAGGATGGGAATACAACTTTACCAGTTGAATTCCAGTGAGTAAAAACGATGGCAATACTTGACAGCGGAGCAGGGGTGGCCATTGCCACAAAAGAAATATGGAAGAAATGGGGAAAACCGGCAATCAAGAAAACAATGTGAAACTCCAACTAGCTGATGAACATATGGAGAAATCTTTGGGACTCTTAGAGAAAGTCATAGTGACTTCTTGCGGGATTGAGTACGAGCATACATTTGTTATTGTTGATTTTGGCAAGGAGAGCAACTATGATCTCATATTGGGAAGACCATTCATGAGACAACTGAAAATGGTCCACGATTGGGGTTACGACCACATATACCTGAGACACAAGGAAACCACAACACGAGTAAACTTGAAAGACCATAGTTACAAGGACGTGAATCGAACACCTGTCGAGGATTTGGATTCAGCTACATTAGCAGAACAGAACTGCCAGCTTGGCTAGGTAAACCCAAAGAGCTATGGATGTGTGGAGCTTCAAATTGTGGAAGCCTGAAACGGGAGGAATGTGTCTTAGAAAGGGTGATTGAGGATGAAACTTACATTGGTGAACCCTTTCCAGAGGAAGTTCTTGAACCATTAGAATGGAAACACATTCTCGCCACACTAGATGTCTGTGCGATTCCAGATGGTCCCACAACAAAGTTTTGCGACAAAGACGGATACGATGTAGTTCCGTATTTCATGATGGGAGTAGTGATTGATAAAGAATCAGATCAAAGTGATACACGAGCAAAAAAGGATGAACGAGAAAAGATAAATGAAGAGGATATGTCTCATGACATTTCGGATCGTCTAGATTGGGGAAATGACGCAGACAAGGAGTGTTCAGACAACTCTAGTGCACAAGAGGAAACAATCAAGGTGTCAATGACCGGAGCTATTGACAAAGTCAAGGACTAGGAAGAAGTTCAAGAAGTGATGCTTGCACAAAGCTTTAGCAAGTGCGCAGAATCTGCTAAACCCAATAAAATGGTAGAGAAGCTTAATTTACAAGAAGCTAACACAAGATTCAAGGCACAAGAATCAATGATTACTAAAGCATGCAAGGAGGACATGAAAGACCTAGTAGTGAACAAGAAGATTAAATTCTTGATAAGTACGCGTGAAGGAGTCAAGCTAAATTTCACAGTAGAGATTGATCACATTGCCACGACGAATGTTATGTCATATGACATGTGGTTACTTTTAGGTAAACCAGAGCTTTATGAAATTCAAGTAAAGGTTTTTATCTCATAGGGAATGGAAGTCATAAGTTTGGGGATTGCAGAGGCGACCCTTAAACTACAGTCCAAAGAAGTAAAAGACATATTCCTAGTGGTGGACTCTCAAAAAAATGAGTACACACTTGATTTTGTCCAAGCAATGGGTGAAAATGTTTGAAGAAGCACCTGAATCTTCAACAGTGGTTAAGCCTACGACAACTCAAAGATCTTCGGCCACTATCGACAAAGGAAAAGCTAAAGCAAGTGAAACAGTGTTCTGCAATCAAAATCCTTCACTTCAGTCAAAGTCTTTAGCCCAACCGATTCACGTACACGAAGAAGCCTCTACATCAAAAGCCAAACCCTCGACAACACAATGGAAACCAAAGCGCAAAGTCTATCGACCAAAGTTTCCATCGCAACAAAGCCTCCACAAAAGAAAGAAACAGGTCAACCAAGTGTTAGTATCCAAGGAATACATTAAGGAGAAAGATCCAATTTGGATACCAGCATCAAAAGAACCACGACAAGCAAAAGTCACAGGTTGGATAGCATCAAACAGTTCAATCACTGCTCAAGGCTACTAGACGAGAACATCAAAGTATGGGTCAAAAAACCAAAGGTAACAGCTTGGACATACCCAGCATGTGGTATCTTTTCACAACAAGATCAACAGGGCATCAAGCGCAGGTCTAACTGTTCATACATGAGTAACAATAGGTACAGGAAGAAGAAGCAAAGACCTTCCAAGCAACAAACATTGAAGCAGTTGTGGGTACCAAAGTTAGAGCTCTGCGGTGAAAATACCCCACAAAGTCAAGCTAAGGTCACACAGCAAGCAGTGCAACGAATGATCCCAGTCAAGCTACTGGAAGCACAAGGATACTATATAGGTAACACTCAAATTTGGTTGCCAAAGATTAAAGCTTCCCCTGAGATCATGAAGAAAACTCATGTAGCACAACGTGCCCAATGACGAAAACCCAACTACGCAACAATGAGTGCTACAACTCCAAGGTGGATCCCTCGTCATTTACTACGGGAGCAAGGCTTTTACAAAGGTAACATCAATATTTGGACACTGAAGCCAAAGGACCATCAAGTCGAACAAGCAACAAGGAAAGTGGAAAAGCAGGTCACACAAGGAACAAGGACAACTTGGATTCCAAAACCTATAGCCGGAACTCAACAACAAAGGCCCACAACTAGTCTACAGCCTCTTATCAACAAAGGTAAAGCAAGGATACAAGAAGAAGTCATAGTTTTAAAGAACACAATCTGGCAGAAGACTTCATCAACCCTTGCTTCAACCTCAAAACCTGTGTCACCACGCAACATCAGTGTGCTACCAAAGCATGAAGAGCAGGTATTTGTTAATGTATTTGACCAAATGGCATCACAAAACCAAACCAAAGAGAATAGCCTAAACCTCAATAACATATGGAATCTACCAAAGCATGAAGAGCAGGTATTTGTTAATGTATTTGACAAAATGGCATCACAAAACCAAACCAAGAGAATGGCCTAAACCTCAATAACATATGGAATTGGATTTCAGGACGTGATCAGGTAAGTCCAAGTCGCCATTAAAATACATGGCATAAAAGTCTAGAGTTGGATAGCTGAGCCACTAAATGAGCAAAGTGTCAAACCCAAGCTTCAAGTCTAATATTTTCTTTGTGGTCTATGAGTCTAGCTAATAGATATAAGCTCAAGCTGGAGAGTTGAGCATACATAAAGTCATGTCCTGTTAGGAAATAAGACGTAGCTAAATAGATAATTGATTAGATTACTTAATGGAGAGAGACAAATTTACATACACAAGATTATAGAGTAGAGAGAGAGAGAGAGTACACACGATATGCGTGGTTCACCCAATGTGGGCTCCATCCACGGGAAAGCAGCCACTCAATGGCTTTAATACTTCAAAACAAGAAGTAGTTTACAAAGGGATTATACCCTCAATAGAGCTCCCGCCTTGCTTCACTCTCACCACCTCACACTCACCTTGTTGCATCAACTTCACACTATGGAATGTGTGTAAAAATGGCCTCCTTTTATAGGCCAAAAGGGTTGCCCTCTCTTATGAGAGGCAGCCATGTGTAGACGCCCTTGTGTGAATAAGGGCAAATCGGACCCTCCAATCCGCCCATGTGTGGCTGCCCTTGAGAAGACAAGTCTGCTTTTGAATTCGGCCACCGGCCGTTGACTACCGTCCACTGGCCAACCGACGGTTGTTTTCCGACCACTTTCCGGCCGCCGTCCGGCCATAATATTCCGGCGAGGGAAAAAAAAGTCTCGAGGGCTTCCGTCCCCGAGGCCCCTAAAGCTACCGTTGGTTTTTGACTATGAAAATTTTGCTTTCCGGTGAGTGATTTACCTTCACGCACGATGGCTTCTCCTCATAATGGGGGCGTTACAAATGTGCGCTTTTACCACAGAAAATTACAAGGGTAAATCAGGCTCCATACTTAACAATCTCCCACTTGGAGACTGATCTCCAAACCAAACCTGTGACTGCTTTCCCTCCTGGCTTCTTATCCTTGAATGCCGATTGAAGATGAGCAAAAGCTCAACTTCTCCTTGTTGACCACCTTTGTAAACATGTCTGCAGGATTTTCACTTGTATGCACCTTTCCTAGCTTTAGTTGTCCCTCTTCCAAAAGAGTGCGTATGAAGTGATATCTCACCTCAATGTGCTTTGTCCTTGAATGAAAGGCTAAGTTCTTCGCAAGATGGATAGCGCTTTGGCTGTCACTCTACAAGAAACAATTGTCTTGTTTGAATCCAAGCTCTTCTAAGAATCTGTGAAGCCACAGAATTTCTTTGCTTGCCTCCGTCATTGCTACATACTCTACTTCCGTGGTAGAAAGTGAAACCACTTTCTGCAGCTTTGAAGCCTAGCTTACTGCTGTGCCTCCAACCGCGAACACATAGCCAGTAGTGCTCCTTCGAGTATCTTTGTCACCTGCCATATCTGCATCAGCATACCCTTCTAGAAAAATATCAGTTCCTCCAAAACACAAAGTATTTGTTGTTGTCCCTTTTAGATACCTAAGTATCCACTTCACAGCTTGCCAATGCTCTTTACCTAGTAGCTCGTCTGAGAGTGAACTGATTGTTCCAATCAAGGTAATCACCAGAGCCCAGGCTAAGAAAAGGAAACATAGCTCCTCTGATGATTCAAAAAATACTAAAATTTTCCTGTCAGAAGACCAAAAGAAGCAGAAGCAAAAGGTATGAGATGAGAAAACAAAAACAAAGGGCTGAAATCAAGGAGAAAGCAAAGAAACTATTCCAGAAGAATGTAAAGAAACTGCAAGCGAAATCAAGGAAACCACAGTGAAATTTGGAGGATCAATTTTGGTAGACAAAATTTTTGAGCCTATTAATGCAACTTTGGAAGCTTACCAAGTGAGACCTAAAGTAGGCCAAAACATGAAAAACAAATGGAAAAACTATCCTTCTCTAGACATGGAAGCAGCTAAGGTTGAAGCTTATCAAAATTTGGTAAGAATTACTCAAGAGATGCTGGAAAAACAAAAACCAAAGCTTGAGAGTATGGTAAAACGTGAAGAGCTTGTGGTAGGAACTAGTAGAGAAAAATCTAAAGTGGTGGTAGAACCCCACCTTGAAACAAAAGAGCCAGAAATTATAGTGCCGGATAGCAAAGATGCCTTAGACAGAATTCCATTCGTAGAAGAAGACTGGCCAAGACACTTATGGGAAAAAGTTAGAGAGATTAATAATGATAGCTTAATTCTGAAGTTAGCTCCTATAGAGGAAGTTTGCTTAGACAACCTACCTCTTGATATGGGCATGGATGTACAATCCTTGTATGGGGATTGTGGATCTAAATCTTCACGAAGACTACCCTCTTACTTGGGAGATAACGAAGATGAATCCATAGTGTGTAAAACCACTCAAGTAAAAGGAGTTGAACAGACCCTAGAAGTAGACAACATCCATTCAATCATGTCTACACCCATCCAATGCACTCTTACTTTAGGAGAACTGTTAAAATACAGACCATATTTATGAAATGATCTACAAAAAACTCTAGATAAGGTGGGAACAACAGGGCTAATCGTAAAATTTTTGGAAAAATTGAAACACAAATTGGATAACAAAGAGATTTGATCTGTTCCAATGAACAAAGTTGGAGAATACTATGAAGGGAAAGAAGGAAACACAACCATGGCAATACTGGATAGTGGGGCAGGCATAGCCATAGCCACGAAAGCAGTATGGGAATCATAGTGAGGACAACCAACCATTAGACAAACTTGAATGGAATTGCAATTGGTTGATGGACACATCAAAAGACCGTTAGGCCTACTTGAAATTGTGATAATTAATTCCTATGGGATTGAATACAACACACTTTTGCCATAGTAGACTTTGGAAAGAAACTCAATTACGAAATCATCTTGGGAAGACCTTTCATGCATCATGCGACAAGTACAACTCATCCAAGATTGGGGAAACAATTACCTGTACTTGACGCAAGTGGGATCAATAACAAGGGTTAATCTAAAAGATCACACTTATAGAGATGGTCTTCATGTTCAGGCCAAGAAGATTAAGGGAGATACCGGAATGTCCTTTGCCTAATGTAATTCCGATGATTAACTATGAAAACTCATTTGATGTGCATGTGTTTGTCCTTATCTAAAGCTGAGCTCCATTGAAGTTTCTGGGGATTGGGTAGTGAAAAGTTTTGGGTTCTTGCACGTGTGTTCGAAGGGGTTCTCAAAGCATTGTAACTTGGGTAGCCATGGCTTTATCTTATCCGGAGTTTCATGGAAGAAGTGATGAAGATGTGGAAGACTTTTTGGAAAAGATGGAGGTTGCCTGCATTAGCAACTAGATTCATGACCCAGCGCAGATGTTACGCCTTCTCCAAATTTGTTTAAAGAGTGATGCACGAGTCTGGTCCAAAGCATTTGAAGAGGAGTTGCGTGCAGCGGATCCACCTATAAGATTGAGTTGGGACAATCTAACGCATGGGTTGGAAGTGGAGTTTGTGAAGATAGAAGATCATGACAAAGTGTGGCAAGAAGTACAAGGTTTGGTGAAAAAGGAAGGTGAGCCAGTAGATGCGTACATAAATAAGTTCTCATTGGCATGGGAGCGGATGTGCAAGGCCTTAGCACCACAGGTACCCCCGCCTGACATGATGAAGAAGGACAGGTTCTTGGCTGGTCTTTGGGAGAATATACGTTGGAGAGTGGAGCTAAAGAAGCATAGGACATATGAAGATGCACTAGAGGTAGCAAGGAACAAAGAGTGGAAGTTGAGGAAAATGAGCTAGTTACGGGTGGAGTCTTTGCCCATGAGGTCTGAATTTTAGCCTTCCTGTAACTACTCAGGTTATGCCAGCAGTGGTCACTACATCGGTCCAAGATGATGGGCTAAGGCAAGACATGAGGCAAGTGGTAGGTTTGATAAAGAATCTCAGCCTAAACATGCTAGGTCAAGTGGGAAATAATCGAGGTCGAGGGAGGTTTGCAAATCAGCTAGGAGGTGAAGAAAGGCCTAGGAATGGTGTTGGACAAAGCAATGGTAGGTTTTGGAGGCAGACACCCACATGTTATAATTGTGGAGAGTTGGGTCACATCAGCCCGCAATGTGATAAGCCACCAAGGATGGGGGGAGACATGTATCCATTGCCAAGACAGGTGCTAACTAGGTCAAATGATTATGGCATCGAAATTAAGGGAGACGAAGGAACCGGTGGACTGACCAAGGAGGAAAAGGGAAAGACAAAAGTGCTAAGTGTAGTCACCTTAGAGAAGGCATCAAAGCTAGAGGATACATTAGTGATGCCTATTGGGAAGAGGACCACAGAGGATAAGGAAGGAAGAAGTGCCCCAGGTCCTAGTAAGAAGAAAGGAAAGAGCCATGAAGGTGAGGATGTCAAGGCCAAGAGGAAAAGGAGAGCTCGTCAAAAGTTTCATGTTTCAGATTTTCCACTAGGGGATGGGCAATTAAGCTATGACTTGAAGGAGGATCTGACGAGCAAGAAGGCAGATGTTACTTTTGGGCAGCTTATAGAGATGGTGCCTAAGCTAAAGCGACAGTGGAAGAGGATGGTTAACCCAATGGAGAAAGAGCCAGAGAGAGGTTCAGTAAAGGTGTTGGCAATGGATGAGCTACCAGACATTTGTCCAATAGTAGATGTGTGGCATAAAAGGAAAAATTTGGGACAAGGTTAGGTGGATGGCTGAGCCCAAATATGCGTCATAACACACTCATGCGTTGAGAAGATGGGTCTCACAGTGGCTGGGGTGTCAGGCTTCTGGATCAGATTGGCAAACCATCAGAAAGTAAAATGTTTGGGTGTTGTAAAGAGCTTAGAAGTGGAAGCATATGATGCAAAGGCAGTGGTTGATTTTCATGTGATGCCAGCAGGGTTGGGAGCATATCCTATTATACTGGGCAGACCATGGTTACGTGCAGTGGGAGCTAATCAAGATTGGCGACATGGTACGATTAGCCTTTATGGAAAGACAGGTACCAAGAAGCTTTATAATATGGACACAAGGAAACGATTAGAGGAGATTTATGAAGATGAGGATGAGTCTAGTGATGAAATATATTCCACGGTGACAGATGAGGACAGTGATAGCACTACCAGCAGTGATGAGGATGCTAATGTTGCATTTCTTTTGATGGATAAAGAAATCCAGGACTCTGGTTTAATCGCATTTGTGAATGAGGTTGAAGATGAAAGTGAAGGGCCTTATGAAGTGATTGAAGGGCTGATGCAAACCAAGGTTGAGTTGTCAAAGAAGCAGGAATTGATGACACAAATGATCAGTGGAGACCTCTCAGCTATGGAGAAGGATATATATTTGCACATGCTGGCTAGTTTTCCTGATTTGTTCATTACTTCATATGAAGAGATCAGAGGGTTCAAGGGCGAAGAGATGCATATAGATCTGAAAGAAGGTGCTAAGCCAATGCGGCAAAGGCTAAGAAGGATGGGTCAAGAGCAAATGGAATCCTTGCAAGAAGAGGTGGACAAGTTGTTGAAGGCAGGGTTCATAGTCCCTGTGGAGACCACAGAATGGGTGAGTCCAGTTGTAGTCAGTCCAAAGAAGGATGGGAAGTGGAGAATTTGTGTAGATTTTAAACCCTTAAACGCAGCCACTAAGAAGAACCCATATCCTCTTCCATTCATCGATCAGATCTTGGATTCAGTGGCAGGTTATGAGAGGTACAGTGTGTGTGATGGTTTTTCAGGTTATTTTCAATTGAAGATTGCTCTTAAAGACCGCACAAAGACCACTTTTATTACGCCATGGGGCTGCTATTGCTACACAGTGTTGCCATTTGGGTTGTCAAATGGACCTTCCTTCTATCAAGAGAGAGCAAATTGGGTGTTGGAATCATTCATTGGTAGTTGTGTTAAAGCTTTTATGGATGACTTCTGTGTTTATAGCAGTAGGGCTGAACACCATGAGAAGCTGCAAATGGTATTGGCTCGATATGATGAATGTGGAGGACAACTAAATCCAAAGAAATGTCATCTAGCACAGACAAGGGTGAAGTTATTGGGCCATATGGTGTCAGAAAATGGCATTGAGGCTGATCCAGAAAAGGTTAAGTCTATTATTCTTCTTCCATCACCTACGAGTACGAAGCAATTGGCAACTTTTATACACAAAGTGAAGTACATGGCACGGTTTATTCCATTGTCTTTGCAGCTTCTTTATCCATTACAGCAAGTGGCAAAGCATGATCCATTGCAATGGGATGTCAAGTGTGAAGAAGTGTTTCAAGAGGTGAAAGAGGTGTTAGGGGGGTTGTCAGCCATGCAAGCTCCTGATTGGGAGAAAGTGTTTTATGTAAATCCATCAGTAGGGGAGGATGCCATTGGAGCCATGCTATTGCAAAAGGGGAAGGGCAGCCATTATATGAGGCCAGTGTATTGTGCAAGCCATGTGAAGCTAGTAGCAGAGAGAAAATTCTCGGAAGGAGAGCTAGTGATGGCCAGTGTAATATTTTCTTGTCGACGATTTCGTCATTACTTGCTACCACGGCCTTTTTTTTTCTTGACGAGTAATGCCTTTTTGCCACAGTTAATTAATGGTACTAACATGTCAAATGTGGTGAAGAAATGGGTAATTGAGCTGCAAGAGTTTGAGTTCTCTTTTCTAGTGGAAGATAGTACAAGGGCTACCCTAGCTGATTTGTTGACCTACAAGGAGAATCCCCTTATTGTTAAGGAAGAGGTGGTGAGAAAGGTAGTTGAAGAAGTGCCACAGATCAGCAATGCACATGTGTTGTTCTTTGATGGTTCATACAGAAAGAGCCATGATGCAGCTTCAGAGGGTATAGCACTTTATGATCCAGAGGGGAAGCTAGTATGCAAGAGAGGGTTCAAATTGGATGCTCATAGTAACAATGAGGCTGAATATGGTACTCTGGAAGCCAGATTACACATTTGTTTGAAGCATGGGGTTCGAAGGTTGAGCATAAAAGGTGATGCCTTGTTAGTGGTGAAGCAAGTGCTGGGTGTGTGGAAGAGCAAGAACACCTCATTGAAGGAAATGTGCTTCATAATTAAAGGCTTGTTAAAAAATTTTGAAGCATGGATCATCAGACACATTGAACGTGCTCTAAATGGAGAGGCACATGAAGCAGCTCAAGGCATGATTGGGGAGCTATTTGTGTTGAGGACCACTTTACCTCTTTATCATGGCCGGGAAAATTTGGCTCAAGAAGAGGAGTTTTTGCTAACAGGAATCATTCCAAAGAAGATTCAGAAGTCTAAGAAGTATGGCTTTGTGCGTAGAGCATACAGGTACAAATTGATTGGTGATGTCTTATACATGAAAGGGGCTGATCTCGTGTTGAGACGTGTACCTTGGCGGGAGGAGCTTTACAGAGTGTTGGAAGAGAATCATGAAGGCGCATGTGGTGGCCATTTTGCTCTAAAGATCACCTTGCATAAGATTTTGCAAGAGGGGTATGTATGGCCTAGTTTGCACAAGGATGTTCACCATTGGTGTAAGTCTTGCAATAGGTGTCAAGCATTTGGGAAGAGAGTGTTGAAGCCAGAGCTACGAAAAACCATTATGGTGTTTGATGTGTTTGAAAAGTGGGGGATTGATGCAATAGGCCCGTTACCTATCACAAGCAGGGGCAAAAGCTATATCTTGACGGCAGTGGACTATCTCTCTAGATGGGCAGAGGCTATAGCAGTAAAACAGATCACTGCAAAGGAAGTGGCAAAATTTGTGTATGATGAAATATGTTGCAAGTTTGGGGTGCCATTAGAGCTACTTTCAGATAAGGGGCCAGGATTTAGAGCTAAACTGCTAGACTTCTTATGCACAAAGATGAAGATTAGGCACCAGCATACCACTCCTTATTACCCGCAGTGTAATGGCTTAAATGAAAGATTCAATGGTGAGTTGGTACAAATTCTTTCTAAAGTGACAGAGCACCAAGGAAAGAATTGGGATTTTGAATTTCCTAGTGCATTATGGGCTTACCGTACTTCGGTGAAGACAAGTACAGGGTTTATTCCATTTCATTTGGTGTATGGAAAGGAAGCACTATTGCCTGTGGAGGTAGAGTTGCCTGCGGTCAAGATGTTAGAGAAGTTTCTTGGGCCGCCTAGTGATGCATTCAAAGAGAGGCTCTTGCAATTACAAGAGGTCCAGTTGGATAGGATGAGCGCATTGGAGCATTATGGTCAGATGCAGGATAAGGCTTTGGCAAAGATAAATGAAAAGGTCAAAAGTAAGGGTATGAAGAAACATGACCTGGTTTTGCGCTACAACAGTAAGCTAGACAACACCTTCCAAAAGAAGTTTCAAATTAAGTGGGAAGGCCCTTTCAAGGTAGTGGAGTGTTTTCCAAATGGCACATATCAGTTGGCTAACCTGGACGGTGTTCTACATAAGTCAAGGGTAGATGGATTGCGTCTTAAATTGTATCATGCTAGATTGATGATGGTGGAGCAAGATGAGCTGTCTATGGATCAAGCAGTGTTGGTGAGGGATGAGGAGACATGTGGATGTCATGCTGCACATCACATGTAAGGGTTAAAACCGGTGGTAAATCACTTGAGAACACATCACTATACTCCGTGAGTAAGTGAGTTATCTTTTGCCGTGCAAAAGGAGAAAGTGAACTAGAGTTATGCTGGGATGGAGAATCTTGTAATTCCTGTAATGTTTGTTTTACAACAGTTGCACGTTGCTCTATAGAATTAAAATTAAGAGCACTTTGCTTGTCAGATTTGTTAACACTTTGTTTATCAGTAGAATCCATTGCACTTTGCATACCATTAGAATTCATTGCACTTTGCATACCATTACTAGAATTCACCGCACTTTGCTCTTGAGAATTCACAAGACTTGGGGACAAGCAGTAACACAAAAAGACTTTATCTATTAAATTTTATTTCTACAAAATAGAAAGCTCGGCCATACATATAAGAGGTGCGATTGGTATATTTTTCTCACCAAGCAAAAGCACATGTTTACCATTGGCCATAAAGGATAAGGAGTTGTATTCATAACTAGTGCGCAATGTGTTTCCTAAAACTACATCAGCCTAAAACTACATCAGCACGCTCCATGTTCATAACTTGGAAGTCAAGGGTCATCATATGATCTTGAACAATAAGCTCAACCCCTTGATCTACCGTGTCCCATACTTCTTTATCATTCCCAGACATCTGCTCCACCACATACTTGTGAGAGCAGGGAGTCTATGTAAGCTTCAATTCCTTGACTAGCTTATAGTTCAAGAAGTTATGAGTTGCACCATCATCCACCAAAATACAAACATGTTGTCCGTTAATAGTTCCATGCATGCGAATCAAATCATGGGGGCCAAAGGTGGGTTGCCACATTGAAGGAGGCACACAACACTTGTGCTTTTTTTCCATATGAAGAACCTCTACAACACAATATTTAGGAGATGAATCTAATGTGAGGCGTTGCACCGTGTGCATGGCCTTTTCTTTGCCTTGCAAAAGAGGACAATCTTTCTTGTTATGTTGGTCCGAAAGACATTCAAAACACAAATTGTGTTTCTTTGCACGCTCAAAATCAGCAGTGCTGAGAGACCCACGTGGAGTATCTTGTGAGTGCTTAGCCTTTTGTGGGCATGGAGAGGTAGATTGTCTCTTATTCCTCTTGGAACGTATGGGAGATCTACCTCGCCATTGGCTCTTAGCCACATTGCTCTTAGCAAAAGTATTCTTAGAGTATGGAACATTTCCTTTCCTCTCTTGGTCATCATCATATGTTTGCGCATGACTGATGGCTTCTTCCAAAGTTTTTGGATGTTGGGTCTTGACATGAAGATGATAGTCTTTGTCAAGACCCCTATTAAAACCCCGTATCTTTTGGAATTCATCTAGACCTTCTAGTTTTAATATGATTTCCCGATACTTCAAAAGGTACTGTGTGAGAGAGACACCAGACATGCGGCATGCATCCCATGCTAACCAATCCTTATCTTCTTCATTGGAGTCCAAAAACTCTTTGGAGAAAGAATCTTGAAACGTAGCCCAAGACGGAGGACGAGCATCTATTGGAAAGTCATCCACCACTTATAGGCCTTGCCTTTAGGAGATAGACTTGTTTCCATAGCCGTCTTTATATCCGAAGTGTGTCTCAATCTATGAATATCACTCCATTTGTGTAAGAACGTATTGACCGCATCCTTGTTGCGATCATGCTCTTCCCCATGAAACTCAGAAATTGTGATATTCTTAAGTAATGCATTGCTACCTTCTGCATCTTCTGCAGCACTTGTCTCTTGGACTCCTTGAGTCGGTGAGCTTGGTTCCCTTGAAGCATGCCACTTGTGGCTCCTTGAGTCGTTTGTGACACAAGTAACTCCGTAAGATTGGTAACATTTGCATTGAGTGCAGAGAGGTTGCTTTCAAGTACGCTTTGGCGATGTTCCAAAGTCTTGAAAGAAGCCATATCTACAAACCCATGATCTCCTAGATCATCATCATCATGCATATTAGTGTTAACAGCACCCGTGGTGCCCTGATTTTGATCTACATGCTCAAAATTAAACGTGTGTGTAGGTGGGATATTCGCACTAGCCATGGTAAACACACACTAATGCACACAGAGAAAAAAAAACGACAACTTGTACCTTGAGAAATTGAAGTCTTTGTGTTTTCTTTGCTCCGTGATTTGTGTTGCATGCGAACCTCGCCATGTAGGAATTTAAGAGCTTCACTTGTCGTTCGTTATAAGAACACCTTTGATGATTCTTCACAAAAACTCATCGTTTTTGTGAAGGCTTTTCTTCACTTTGAAGCTACCTCCTTGAGGAAAAAAGAATTTTTGGAGGAAAACTTGCCTTCCTCCAAGAAGTGAAAAGGAAGGGTGAAGCTACTTCCTTGAAGTTTGAAGCTTTCCCTTTTCATGTTACTGTACTAATATTATTGAAAGGCGTCTTATTTGCACGCAGCTCTCAACTAATACCATACAAATTTCTTTTGTTGAATTTGCCAAGAGAAAATTTAAGAAAATTAAGCTTATTTTTTGGGGCTTTACACTATTTTTCTTTATATTGAGGCAAAATTTCTCCCCTTCCGCTTACCCTCAACTGGCCTACTACTCGGTTCAACATACTAATAGGTTCATTAGTATATTTGTTGCAATCTTGCCGAGATTCCAACGAATGCAGCATTAGCCCTTTGCAAGTTGTCCAACCAAAAACTTAGCAAGCTGGACTCGAACTCTCGTTGCTCCACACGCGCATCTTCAAGTCAACTGAGCTAACAATGTAGCAGGCTGCATATGTTGCGCGGCATAGTGCAGCACATTAATTAAAAAATATAACCAAGCCCTCCCAAAACCTGCTTGGCCACGCTGTCGTCAATGACTATGTGTCATTGACCCCATGCTATTTCTCATGCCAGCATGCTATAGTAGATGACTCTACGCCCTTCCTTTTGTCAGTCCCATCTTTTGTCTTTGCACAACAGGCATCTCTTGGGATTCGTGTCGCACTTTTTTTTTCAAAAATCATTGGGACATACTGGTACTACTACTACTAGTAGGTTTCTAATTGAAATTGTTGGAATCTTTGCAGATGCCTTCTCTGTTAGAGTCTTCACGGACGCCTACTGCAAGACAGACTAAAACTCTCCCTAACGAAAACTCGAATTCCGGACGTCAAGAATCTCATACTTGAGCACCATCTACTATCCACCACAACAACGACTTGCTAATGTCTACTGACCTAGTCCTGCAACATTAAAAAATTTATCTTTCTATGCGAATCGCGATGCATGGCATGCTGAGCACCTGCGGCACCAAGCCCTCACGCCCCTTTGCACTGCTAGCGAGGAATGCTAGTACCTGTGCTTCATTTTCCCTTTTTTCATTGATCAAATGTTGATTTTGCTCTACATTTATTTTCCAAATCGAGCGCCCCCCCCCCCCCCCCCCCCCCCCCAAAGGGCCACTAAGCCGCCCTCCACGCAAAGCGCGCTGCGGTTCTCCATGGCCATCAGCTTGTCGCCGTTGCAGTGCTCCATGGTCATGGCAGTCTCGTTTTCTTTTCTCTAGGGGTATCTTTCGATTATTAGATGATTTTCCTATTTTCTACAATGGGGTACCCCTTAGTGGCATTTTTTTAATTGAAAAGGGAACGATATTAAGTTGAGCCACATTTTTCCCAAACACCTAGGAATCAATGGGAAAAGGAGAACATTGAAAATCTCCACATAAAATTTAGGATTTTTTGAGGGTTATTTTAATCTGCCAAATCTAGTCGGTTTCCTTCAAGGCAAGCCTCAAAACTAACCGAGAATTTTCAATTTTTTTGTGCTTTAAATATACACTAAAGATAGGTTTTCTAGGGCATTTTTGTTGAAAATTGATGATAATTAATGTGTCCTTGATAGTGATATTGTTTCTCCTTTTTTAGAGAGAGAGAGAGAGAGAGAGAGAGAGAGAGATCTAAGCATCTTCTCTCACTTGGCATCGTTCTTTCTGTAGGACAAATACACCAACTAATTTTACACAAATAGTTGGTGTATTTGTCAAACCAAGCCTTGCCACCTGTTCTTTCTATCCATTGATAACCCTTTTTGTTGTGGTGCATGAATATATAACAAACAATAAATATTCTGACGATAAAATTTACTATATCGTGTACAAACACTTGCTCGTGTTTTTCCTTGCTCGGAAAACATTGCTCGGTGCATGGTAACACTCGCCATGTGTAGCCTCCCTTGTGTAGACAATTCCAAGTTGGACTCTCCCACACACCCATGTGTGGTCGCGATTGAGAAGATAAGTCCACCTACAAATTGGCCACCGGCCATTTAATTTAGCCATCGGCTCTACTGGCCATTGAATTTTAACCATCGGTCACTGGCCATTGACTACCGGCCAACTGATCAGTCATCTTCCGACCACTTTTCGATTGTTGTCCAGCCATAATATACCGACAGAAAGGGAATATTCGGGCAAACCTAGAGTTTGGTTTTCCGGTGAGTGTTTTTTCTATGCACGATGTCGTCTCCTTATAATGGGGGCCTTACAAATGTGCGTTCTTAAGACTAAAAGTTACAAGGGGTAAATAAGGTTCCATACTTAACAATTTCCCACTTGGAGACTGATTTCCATAGCAAACCTGTGATTGATTTCCATCGTGGCTTCTTATCCTTGAATGCCGATTGAAGATGAGAAAAAGATGAACTTCTCCTTGTTGACTACCTTTGTAAACATGTCAGCAAGATTCTTGCTTGTGTGCACCTTTCCTAAATTTAGTTGTCCTTCTTCCAAAAGAGTACGTATGAAGTGATATCTCACCTCAATGTGATTTTTCCTTGTATGAAAGGCTAAATTCTTTGCAAGATGAATGGCGCTTTGACTGTCAATGTACAAGACACAACTGTCTTATTTATATTGAAGCTCCTTCAAGAGTCTGTGAACTTCCTGATGTGCCTTCGACTGTGAAGACATAGCCAATAGAGCTTGAGACTGGGCGTGAATGTTTGGTTTTTGAGTGAGGGATTTTCCTTATGCATAATGGCTTCTCCTCATAACGGGGGACTTACAAATGTGTGTTTTTGAGACTGAAAGTTACAAGGGATAAAGCAGGTTCCATACTTAACAAAACAAGGAAAACTAAGTGGCATTTTAGAATTTTGATGCCATAAATTGAAAAGTACCCAAAGGAATCTAATCCCATTGGAAGTTTAGGTGAGATCCTTGTTCATCCTTGAGCTCATATTGCAAGTGCAAGCGTTTTCGGTTTGCTGTAGGTTGTGATGGTCCCACTCCCACTTTGGTTTCTTCTTTAAAACTCACACATTTGGTTCCCTCAAGCCATATAGGTGTATGATCTCTCCAAAGAGGTATCAGAAAGATCCTCCTCCAAGATTGGCTCTAAGGTAGGTATGGTCCCTTGGTTGACACTACCCTCCATTGAGATATGGCTTGATTGGTCTTTAATGCTAGGGTTTCTATTCTAATACAGTTTGGTTGATCGCAAGTACATCAAGAAAATGAAACTTGCAAAATCCTGACCATTTATCTTTTATGGTGCATTAGGTCCCTCGATCAAAAGTGAGTTACTTCCACCGATCCACAAAACCTGTACAAAATTTTCTTGTTGGCTATAGATTTATAGCCATTGGATTAGTCAAAATTTGTTAAAATCAATTTGTTATTAAACTGTTGACTCAACTCCTATTTTCTTGCAATTTGCTTTAAACAAATCCAAATTGAATTTTGAAAACACCACTATGTTCACAAGGATTAAAACTAGCTCTGGTATCAATTTGAGAACTTTCTGTGTCAGGGGGTCATCGATCATGATCCATGTACCCTAGAGTCAAAATTGCTTGAAACTTGGCACACAGGTTTCTCACAACCTCTTGATAAGCGATTTCAAGACGTTTTGATCCCCTTAAGGTATCCCAAAATTCCTTTTATCATTTTGTTTGGCAATAGTTTGCTCCTGATATACTTCTCCTTGTTTGAACCTCTTTGAAATGTTTTTTTCTACCCTTGGTTTTGGACAGAATTTTGTGTTGGTATCTACTACAAGTCTGTGAGGTCATTGTCTTAAAAACTAGCAGGGGGACATGGATCGGGATCCATGTTCCACCATGTTTGAACTCCAAACTTGGTCAGTTTGTTACTTACAGTCTATAGGACCTTCCTATTCACTTATTTTTGGAATTGAAGCTCTTTCACCTTGGCAAAAGAAAAAAAATTTGGTTGCTTGCGATTTCGTGACTTACAGCCTGAATTTGGCGTTTTGGTCAACTTTTTGTTGTTTTTTGCTATAATGTCCTTCACAAAAGTTGTTCCAAATGATATTAGCTTTTCATTGGTCAAATCTCAAGCTCTGATGCTTCAAGGGGTCACAGATTGCGATCCATGTTCCACAGCATGTGGTCATGGGATTTTGGTCAATTGTATGCCCAGACCCTCTAGAGGTCATATATCCACTTATTTTTTAATTTGGACACAAAAAAAGTCAAACATCTACAATTTTCGTCTATTTCCAAGGTTTTTAGAGTCTTTACCCAATTTTCTTGATTTGGTTGAGTTTTTCTATCAATTTTTCCACCAAAAGTGTGTATCCCTTGATATGGAATCACTCTTTGCCCACAGGTACCAGTTTCTATTCACAAATTTGCAGGGGGTCATGAATCACGATCCATGTTCCTACACCAATCAGCATGAAAAATTCTAGTTTCACTTTCTATTATTTTGTTTTGCCTTTTTGCACTTATTTTTGAATTTAGACCACCTTTGAAGTTTTGTCCATCAAATTTTCAATTTTTCAAAGTTTATGGTCACTCTGCCCAAAATAAGGTTTTCATTGTTTTTGCCTCTGATCTTTTTGCCCATATTTGATGGAGATAGTCTTTACTTACTCTACTCCTAAGGGCTGATTTGAAACATGAAACAAAAGCAGACAAAACGGTACAAATTTGAATCAAAACGGCGAAAACCGGTACAGGACTCTGAAAGTAACAAGAAAATTAGATATTGAAATGTTTTTGGCTATCTTACTCACAACCCTCTTTACCTCTCGAGAAAAGATCTAGCAAGCACTTCACTTCTAGACTCTACCAAGCACTCGAATTCTAGACTCTACCAAGCACTAAACCCCTTGCCTAGCTTCTTGACTGCTAAAGTATAATGGAATGGAAATCAAAATCAAGATCTCAAAGTAAAAAAAACTATGACTAGGTCACTCACCATCTAAGGATCACTATCCCCGACAATGGCGTCAATAGTAGAGGATTGCCGCAATGGACGTCTGTAGCATAGCTATCTGGCACTAACATAATGTCAATACTCAGGGAAGCGACTTTGATGGGGCACGAAGACTCATTGAGGGTGTCAACCTCAAGAAGTGAACCAACAAAATAACACTATCTCTAGCACAAGCAAATATATCCCTCTCAGGTGTGGCAATCTACCTATGTCGTATATCACCGGACTTAGTCATCAACCTGTTTCGACACTTAAATGGAATCCAAATGCTACAAAACTTTAGGAGAATGTCCAAAACACTTAGGGACACTAATCTTCCAAGTTTAGTCGCATTCCAAGGAGGTAACAAAATCACCATCCATCATGATCAAAAGTCCTCAAAACTACAACAAAACATACTAGAAAGATCGCCCTAGGATCCAGGAACACTTTCCTATGGTCCGAATGTCAAAAAACAGTCATTAACACTCTCAAACCAATAGATTTAGCCTACTAATGTCTAGTCACAAATCATAGCAAAATCGGCAATGAATGTATTTGAATGAAAGAGCATCGAACAAGGAACACAATGCAAGTTTCAGAATTGAAATATCATTGCCAGAGCTCAAGATATGATGATTACAAGTTGCCAAAGAGTTGTCACTCTCAGTCGTACACTCAATACTTCTCTTGGCCAATGGTGGACTTTACAAGACTCAAAACTTTCACAGAATTTACAACTTAACATCTCGAAGCTTGCCCATTTATAATTAGAGATTACAGATAATTACAAGGCTTTTTGGAAAATAAATGAAGAGATATGGAAATTTTAGGCTCATGGAAGAAGGGCTCGACTCGCAAGGCGCCCGTCTGGCTTGACCGCCAACACAATGAAACAAGAAGTAGCCCATGATGCGCTCTCAATCCACTTTGATGCTCTCTCTCTCTCTCTCTCTCTCTCTCTCTCTCTCTCTCTCTCTCTCTCTCTCTCTCTCTCTCTCTCTCTCTCTCTCTCTCTCTCTCTCTCTCTCTCTCTCTCTCTCTCTCTCTCTCTCTCTCTCTCTCTCTCGTAGTGTAAAAATGCATACAACCCATTATAAAACTCACTGGCCCTTGGGAGGTAGCCTCAACCTTTTTGCGCCAAGGAAGTATGCAACTGGATAAGGAAGTGCCAAAACATGAATAACACTTTATAAGTGCATTGAAATTTTTTCTCACACGAATTTTACGCGACTCAAAATTGAAAATTACGACTTATGGTGGGTGGGAACAACAGGCAAAGTGGGTAGAAATTCAGGTGGATGGGCATGAGGGCTTATAACATTCATGTGTCTCTTCAACAATCCCAAAAGAGGCTAAATCCTCAAGTTCATACTCTATTCTTTGGAATTGTCCAGCTCCTTTTAGAATTCAAAGTTACTACTTTTGAAAAGGGATTAAAAAGTGGTCTTCACTAAATCAAGCATAATTCCCTCATACAAGGTTAGATTGCAAAAAGAAATTTATCAAAATTTAGCTCTGTCCAAATTCTAAAAATTTGTTAAAGACATCAAAAGCTATCTCTAAGATTACGAAGGTCTTGTGATGGGATTATGAGAGACTACCTGACATAAAATGTTGGAATTAGGCTTGCAGAGAAACGCACACAGCTTGGAGAAGACGAAGGAAGCTCAAGTGTCACAATAGAGAGTGTGTTACTTAGTGTGCAATGGAAAAATAGATAGCCCTAGAGTGATGGGCGTATATACAATTCTTGGGGTAAAAACCCTCCTAAAGAGGGAAAAATGCCCCGGCGGTCCTAGTGTGTTCACACACATCACTACCACATGTATCTGGTAACAAATCCCCCCTAGAGTGATGCGGTGAATGAGATTTGGCACATGAGTAAAGGGAAGTGCCATGCGCTGAGGACATGATCAGTCCACAAAGGGGAGTAAGCCCAAAGCTTTGCGGAAAGCTTCAAGCTTCTGACGAGACAATGCCTTTGTGAAAAGATCTGCAAGGTTGTCCTGTGTTGGCACATAAGCCAAGCTGATCTCTCCTACTGAGAGCCTCCCCGTGACATAGTGGTAATGCAACTCAATGTGCTTTGTGCGAGCATGAAAAACTAGATTCCTCGCAATTGCCAATGTGCTCAGACTATCAGTGTAGATAGTGTTGGCAGTGTCCTGTCCAACACCCAAATCAACCATAAGGCGTCTGAGCCATACACACTCAACCGTATCTGTGAACACTGCCCTGTACTCAGCCTCACAACTTGAAGTGGCCATAGTAGGTTGCTTCTTGCTCAACCATGATATACATGAACTGCCAAGCATGAAACAAAAACCACTTATGGACACTCGCGTGTCAAAACAACCAGCCCAATCTGAGTCCGAAAAAGCATGTAAGTCTGGCGGCAATGATCCCCCCTTGTGATAAAACAAGCCAAGATGTAAAGTGCCACTAAGGTAGCAAAAAATCCTCTTTACAGCCTGCCAATTCTTAGACCTTGGGCTATGCATTGACCTGTGAGACTGCAAACTGAATATCTAGCCTCGTGTTGCATACATAAATGAGGCATCCAATAGCAGTTTGGTAAAGAGTGACATCTACAGGATCACAGCATCATGTAGACTCAATTTTAAACCTGTTTCCATGGGAGTGCCAATAGGTTTTCAATCCTCAAGTCCAAACTTACATAGCAATGTCTCTATGTAACTTTTATGACACAAGGCAATACCACCATCACACTGCTTAAACTGTTTGCCCAAGTAATGATGCAACAACCCCAAATCTTTCATATTGAAATTAGCATTCAAATCAGCCTTAAGTTTAACAATATGTCTCTCATTTGGTCCAATGATCAGCAAATCATCTATATAAAGAATCACAATGAGAAGTACATCACCCTTACGCTTTACATACAGTGTGCTTTCTGTTGGACTGTTACGAAAGCCTTGTTTGACCAAATGAGTGCTAGCTTTCTCATACCAAGCACGAGGAGATTGCTTCAACCCATACAAAGCCTTGTTACATTTTCACACTTTGTCCTCTTGTCCTTTCTTGACAAAACCGTGAGGCTGCGTTACATAGACTTCCTCAAATATGTCACCATTCCAGAAAGCAGTAACAATGCCTGATTGATGTACATCCCAATTAAAATGAGCTGCCAATGCACATAGAAAAATCATAGTAATTATATGACAAGTCAGAGCAAAAGTCTCTTCATAATCTATGCCTTTTTGTTGTGCATAACCCTTTGCAACAAGTCGAGCCTTATGGCAATTGATCTCACCATCTGGCTTGCGTTTCAACTTGTAAACCCACTTCGTACCAATGGCCTCTTTGCCAGGAGTCTAATCACATAAAGTCCATGTGTCATTTTCTATAAGTACATCATATTCTGATTGCATGGCAACCATCCAATTTTTTGGATTTTGTGCTTCATCAAAAGATAGAGGTTCCTCAACATCATGTAAGCTAGACACAGCCAAAGCATAAAAATCTGATGCATAAGATGCATGGCGAGATCCTGAACGAGTACGACTAGACAAAGGTGCATCCAATTTACTGTCACGCAAAGTGTGCACCAGCCATTTTGGCATACCTCTTGCCTGCTCATTTTCAGCCCTTTCCTCATCAAGTACATCATGTACATCTACATCAGTAATAGGCTCATCTATAACATTTTTGGACATTCGCCTCATTGGAATTTACATTCGAACTTCCACCACTGAAAAGCGGCAACAAAGTGTCATAAATGTCCTGTGAGCTTACATTACTGCCTCTAGCACATGACAGCAAGGGCTGAACAAAATCTTCCACAAACACTACATCTCATGAAACCAAAATACGCTTTGTTTGTGAATGATACAACCTGTAACCTTTGCTTTCAACACTATAACCAACAAAAATACATTTGACAGCCTTATCATCCAATTTTCTGTGCTGCACTTGTGGCACTAAACCATAAGCCAAACCGCTAAGAACACGTATGTGCTCAATAGATGGCTTTCTATCATGCCATGCTTCATATGGAGTCATAGACTGCAATGCTTTTGTAGGACATCTATTGAGTACATAAGTGGCACACATGACATCCTCAAGCCAAAAAGAATGTGGTAAAGCTTGACTCTTGACCATACATCTTGCCATTTTCGTAAGAGACCTGTTTTCCCTCTCAGCAACACTGTTTTGTTGAGACGTATATGACACTTTACATTGGTGTTTTATCCCATGACTAGCAAGAAATGCATTAAATTCATGAGACATATACTCCCCCCCTCGATGGAACAGAGGGTGCCCATAGTACATTTCAATACATTTTCAGCCATAGTCAGAAATTATTTGAAGCACTTAAAAACTTCGGACTTCGCTTTAAGTGGAAATACCGATGCATGCCTGGAGAAATCATCAATGAAAGCTGAATTTTACCCAAAATACAGCCTTCACAAACATGTTTGATAGGTGCTTCAAGAGGTGGCAAAGAAGCAACCATATCAGATTTTTGCAAACACAGCAAACTGGCAAAATTCAGATGCCCTAGACGTGCATGCCAAAATTTTGCATCTAAAATAGCCCTTGAATCTGCAACTACATTTGCAAAATTTTGTCCACACTTGTCATACAAAGTGAGCTTATACAGCCCATGGCACAAAAGGCCAGATGCAACAATTTCATCACCAAAATTGAGACCATGAACTGTACATCTGTCATCCACAAATTTGACTACAAGTCCAAGTCTAGCAAGTGTGGATACAGACAAAAGATTCTTCTTAATCCCAGGTACATAAAGTGCATCAACAAGTGTGAAATAACTGCCATTTGCAACAGTAAGCACAATCTTTCCAACCCTCTGAACCGGATAAGGGGCATTGTTGGCACAAGTGACTGAATTCCCATGAGCGATAGACTCGAGAGAGGTGAACAATTCACGATGTGAGGTAATGTGCTTTGTAGCACCGCTGTCAAAATACCACACATGTGAATCATGGACATTAGGATTATAAGTGCACTCTGCACTAAAATCCCATTCTGCATCAACATCAGCATCACAGTCTCCGTTTACAGGAGACTCAACAATGGCTACATTTCTAGTGGAACCAGCATTTGCAGTGGAACCACCCTCTTTCTTCTTAGCCTCTTTGGCCTTCAACTTAGGACACCGCTTGATCAAGTGATCATTAGCTTTACAATAATGGAAACGCATCTTCTTTTTGCCCTTATCACCAGAATTGCTAGACAAAGTGCTGCCAACAGAAGCATTGGGAACAGAAGTTTTGCCACTCGCAGCAGAGCCATAAGAAGTGGCTTCATTATTGTTACCACCATTTCTTTGAGAAGCAATAAAATCCTCTTCACTTGTACGCTATCTATTTTTTCTAGAAAGTGACTCTTGCAACAATGATGTGCATAATGCATCAAACTTGAA
>NC_140932.1:117540280-117545280 GCF_014529385.1 Adiantum capillus-veneris | reverse complement strand
ACTCAGGGCCCAGGCATAGAAAAATACATTTCCGAGTCGAGCTCAGAGCAACAACAATCAGAGGCCGTCGAGCAGCTTGAATGCGAGCAATGCCTACAAGCAGAGTAGTCCTAGCGAGCATGAAAGTATGCTTTTTCCTTGCTCTCTCTCTCTCTCTCTCTCTCTCTCTCTCTCTCTCTCTCTCTCTCTCTCTCTCTCTCTCTCTCTCTCTCTCTCCCACACATGCCATCATTTTACGAGAAAATTTAATTTCCTTCCATGACGAAGGGAGATCTTCTTCTTCTTTTTCCTGCACATTAGACCAAGGACAAAGCTTGCTCTCTCTCTCTCTCTCTCTCTCTCTCTCTCTCTCTCTCTCTCTCTCTCTCTCTCTCTCTCTCTCTCTCTCTCTCTCTCTCAGAGCACGAAGTCCTCTACGCATTGATGTAAAGACAGAAATTTTCAGAGTTATGGAAGGCGTTTCTGTAGCAGCATTTCCGAAGTGAACAGGTTCAACAAAATTGATTCTCATCTCCTATTTTACATACAATGTCTTCCGGCACTCGCAAGGGTTCTTCTTCTTCAACAAGGTCCACAACCATTGTGGAAAATGATCCAAAATCTCCTAAGTATGGAGATAGCAACACAACCACCCAACCAACGACATCGGAAACCATGATCATGGCGTACTTGGTATCATTGCAAGAGACCGTAAACAAACAAGGCGAGGACTTACGAGCACTTGCAATGGAGAATGGCACACTAAGGGTACTTGTGGTTGAGAATGAGAATCTCAAGAGGACACTTGAGATGCAAACAACACGTTTGATGCAACTTGAAGAGGAAGTCAAGGAATGTTAACGTTCTCTTGTGGACTTGAATGCTTTGAAGGAGTGGATGAACAAAGTAGAGCATGACCATGTATTGAAAGAGGAGAAAATTTGACACTATGAGCCGGGATGTATGCGACATGAAAAAATGTATGCACAAACAAGTCTTGGGTGATGTATGTGGTAGCAATGTGGTTTCTAATTCCTCACTCATGCAAGCTATGGTTCAAACAAAGAATGTTGAGAATGTGGATGTGGAGGAGTTGAAGGAACGGGAGCGACGTTCCAAGAACATTGTTATTTGTGGAATTCCCGAAGAGAAGTTAGGACACTCCTTCTCTTGCCATTGTTATTGAAGATTTCTTCAAACCCACTTTGGCATGTTCGGAGTTATGGTCTATGGAGCACATAGAGTGGGGAAGCAAGGAGCTCCTCGCTCGGGAGAACGGCCAATTGTATGCACCATGCGGATGAGACCAAGCAAAGATTATCCTTGATAATAGTTGGATCTATTTGAGGGATACAAAATGTTTTGTATGTAAAGATCCACTATTAAGCAAAAAATATGCGTCGCAAGGCTATGAGGGAAAAGAATAATAAAAACAAGGAGATCTCTCATGAAGAAAATGTGCCCAAGGAGGAGGGCAAGTCTCTCAAGCAAATAGGGATGCGTGACCTATGAGACCGAGTTACAATTGAAAATATGCTTTTGGAATTGTAATCGATACCATGGAATGCGGGGGTTGGCATTGATGAACTAACAAGCAAAGCCGATGTTGTACTTCTTGTTGAAACTTGGGAGCATGATACACAAAGGATTAACGGCTTGGAGGATTACAATGTACATTCATTGATGTGGTCAAAGAATCTCAAGCAACGAAGAGGACAAGGAGGTTAGCATGTATGGTTAAGAAAGGATTGGAAGATTTTGTATCAATTGTGAAAGATGACAAGTACAAACGTTATGTATGGCTGAAAATTATGACACCAAAAAGAGCACCCATTTTTGTAGCCGGTTGCTACATTCCTCATCATGATTCTCCCTTTTATGCTTGCATGGATAGAGATCAACCATTTTCTGATTTGGAAGAGGACATTGCTTATTTCAAAGGTGAAGGTGATGTTATTGTATTTGGGGATATGAATGCTCGCACAAAAACATTGCAACATGATACTCAACAATTTGATATGCCATACATTTCAAGGGAGTTGGAGGAAGTTCACTTGTATGATCGTACTTCAATGGATGAGAAAGAGCCGGATCACTATGGAAAGTTACTTTTACACATGTGTAATAGCACGGGTATGCTCAATGCCAATGATGTATCTTTGTGGAGTGGAACCAATGGATTTACATGTAGAAGACATAATGGGGATAGTGTGATTGACTATATGCTACTCTCTGAAGCCATCATGTATCGCATAAAGAGTTTTATGTTTGGTCAATGGACCCGGAATCCGACCATCGCACCTTATGTATTGACCTTTCATGTGGAGAAGCAACTAAGCATGACAATCTCAGCCAAAGGAAAGAGAAGTTATCACTATGTATGGATTTCAAACGGGCACCAATGTACATTGAAATGGTTGAGCAAAAATTATGGATGACAAAGCTTCAATGTGATGCACCATTGGAAACTAAATGGGAAGCTTTCAAGAAAGCTATTTGTTCTTGTGCGGAAGAATGCTTTGCCATAAAGCATCTCCATGGTATCCACAAAGATAGATCACGCAAAGGTGGTTTGATAAAGATTGTCAAGATGCTCGAAAGTCCTTGATAAAGCTTGATGCAACTATGGACAAAGACAACTATCAAAGTCATTTGCGTACATACAAGGCATTGATTCAAAAGAAGAGAAGAAGACGGGAAGTAAAGCAACAAGAATTTCAAGTCCAAGAAAAGGCACATGCATGTGGAAGATTTTGGAGAAACTTGAGAGGCAAGTGGGTTGAGAATTTTGGTAACTTGAGTCTAGTGGATATGTACACACATTGTAGGCAATTATATGAGCAAGAAAATACTAAAAAAATGCCATTTTATGGTTCATTCCCATGTATGCCGTCTTTTTTTACTATTGAGGATGTATGCGGTGGGCTTGAAAAGTTGGCCACTCGCAAAGCGGGAGATCTTCAAGGTATCAAGCCGGAGATGATCAAATGGATGGGAGGTTTTACCCATGAGTGGATGTGTGATATGTTCAACCTTGCACTTCAACATGGTATGCCTTATGATTGGAGTACTAATTGGGTTAAGCCTTTGCGTAAAGGAGGGGATGTAAAGAATGTAAGCAACTACCGGACTATAATGATTGGGTCTCTTATGGAAAAGTTGTTTGGATGCATAATGGAGATGAAATTGAGTGATTGGGCTGAAGAGAATGACAAGCGTGCAAAGGGACAAGCGGGTTTTCGTCGATGCCATAGCACCATTGATCATCTTGTCACTCTTCGTGTTCTCATGGAGGAAAGTCGGTTGAAAGGCAAGCGATTGTATTGTTGTTTTGTGGACTTTAAGAAAGCCTTTGATATGATTCCACGTAACAATTTGTGAAGAAGGATGGAAGAACTCCAAGTGCCAAGTGAGTTTATGCTTGCGGTTTCTCGAATCTATGAGAAGGTGATTTGTCAATTGCGCATGGGAAGAGAAATTTCAGAAATTTTTGTAAGCACTATTGGGGTTAAACAAGGATGTCCATTGTCACCAACTCTCTTTGGTCTATGCATCAATCGATTGGAACAAATGGTACTTGACTTTATGCAAGAAGAAGACATTGAAGAGGTCACTATTTCCAATGCGGTAATGATGCTTTTGTTGTATGCGGATGATGTAGTGCTTCTAGCACACACTTTAGAAGATGCACAAAAGCTTATGGTTGTCCTTGAGAAATTTTGCTTGCATAGTGGGCTGATTGTAAATGAATCCAAAACAAAGGTTATGCTTGTGAAAACCAACCATAAGGAGAAGCCATGCATTGTGTACAACAACGAGACACTTGAAGATGTCGAGAGCTTTAAGTACCTTGGCCTTGAGGTTCCATCCAATCACAAGTGGCATGAATGTGCTATGCGTCGTTTGGAAGCGGGAAAGAGAGCATAATATGCATTTGAGAACATGTGTAATGCGGGAAACATCAAGTGTTGGGTTCTCAAGAACTATCTTTTTGATGCATTGGTGACACCGGTTCTTCTTTATGGAGTTGATATGTGGGGCGGGAGCATCTCAAAGTCTACTTGGAAAGAGTTTGAGAATGTCCAAAAGCGTTTTCTTACAAACTTTCTCCAAGTTAAGACAAAAACACCATATATGCTCTTACTTCTTGAGTCGGGATCTCTTCCAATTGAGGTTATGGGCATGGAAAGGGTTGTGGAGTACATGATAAAGATGCGTCAAAACCCCTCACATCGACTTCCTACAATTGCATGGGAAGCAAGCAAAAAAGTTCAAAAGACGCATAAAAGCGAGATCTTGAGCACGGGATGGATGCAAGACATAAAGAAGTGGTTTGGGAGATGGGATGCATTACACTTGCTACATGATGCTTCAATTGACTCTCAAGTGAATGAAGCTTTTCTACAACACCAATGTATTACGGCTTGGGAGAAATCCGGTGGGTCACGATTCATACATTACACCACCTATATTGCCCCCAACTACAAAACCATGTTCTTCGCTGAGAGAGGAAACCGTACTCACACTTACATGCTTGAGCCTATTCCCTTGTCCGCGATATGCACTATCGCAGCAATTCGGCTTAGCTCCCATTTCCTTCGATGCGAGATAGGGCGTTGGGGCAATTGAGAAGAGTCAAATCGATTGTGCACATTATGCTCACTGCAAGTTCGAGAGTCTGACTAGTACCACACACTACTAGAGTGCTCAGCTTTTGATCACATCCGAACTTGCTTCTCTCACATTTTCAGCCATAACTTAGACCTACACACTTTCCTCTCCCAGCCAAAGTGTGGGCTCTCCATTGCGACTCTCATCACTACAATTTTGGAGCATCGAGAGTCACTCATTAGCCATACACATATTACATCACATGTAACTTTGGTCCCATAGGTCATATTTGACCTCCAAGGACGATAATAAAATCTATCTATCTATCTCTCTCTCTATGTGTGTGGGATAGTTTCCTATCTTCTCTTCTTTCGATTTCTTGGATTCTTCTTCTCTTTATCTCTCTCTCT
>NC_140932.1:116695649-116707477 GCF_014529385.1 Adiantum capillus-veneris | reverse complement strand
TTAGACCAAATGCATTCAACAATAGATATGTCAAAGTCACCATGTACTGGTCTTACAACTAGAAGTAGACAATGTAGGCTGCTTCTTGCTAATCAAGATATGCATGAGCCAAAAAACACTAGTAAACACTTGTATGTCATAACAATCAGCTCAATCCTAGTCTGAAAAATCATACGTGAAAAATAATTCTAGCCCCAAAGGGGCCTTGTAAAGGATTGGCTTAGTTTGTTAATGTGTAGTGGATGCACGGGACATAGATAACCATAAGGTGATTTGAGGCTCTCAACTACACACGGAGTATGCCAAGGTGTATGATAGCATAACAAGTCCAAATTTTGAGTGGGGGATTTAAAAATAAACCATTTGATGTGGAAAGATATAATGGTTTTCAAATTTGGGAATATGAGCATTAGAGCCATTACATCTTAGAGAGTTGGAGGGCTAGGAAGGAAAGAAAAATGGAGTGAAAATCTAAGGACTAAGAAGAGAAGGATTTTTTTTTCTTCCCCCATCCACTTTTTCCCTTTGAATAATGACCAATTTTCCCCTTCCACCTCCCAAAGTATCACCCTTTCACCTTCCACAACAAAGAGTCAACTTCACCTAACAAAAGTGAACTTCCACCTTAGACAAAGTGATATTTTCCCCTTCCACCTCCCAGGGTACTACCACTTCACCTCTTTACAAAGTGAACCTCCACCTTTAAAAAAAAATCATTTGACCTCCTGAATGCCATGGTGAGGCCTTCAATTTTGTGGTATGAAAACTTTGGTAGGGCCTTTGATGCAACAGATAACCAAGGAAAGGAGGGGAAAAATTGACAAGGTGTGTCCTTGGGATTAAAAAAACCAAAGACGTAAGGTCTTCTAATTCATGGTGAAGTTTGTATGTAGAGGTCTTTCATAAATACCCCTTGAACGCACGTGATGTATGCATTTTTGAAAGGTGGTCCCCTTGAGATGATGTCATGCATATAGACGATAGCAAATATGTAAGCTACCCACTTTCTTTTCTACTAAAATTAGCATTCTTTTATATAAATGGCTAAAGGGAACTCCAAACTGGGTGGCATGATATTTTAAGAATCTTAAATTGGGCATTACCTTGCACAAAAAAAAAATTCTATGAAATCGGACTAATCTAGATTGAAACTTTAATGGAATTTTAGACTTTTGCAGATCTTTTGGAAAATGTAAGGGCTAGAAAATCTACAATTGTGTTTGCTAGAATGGATAAGAAATCACATCAGTTGCACATGGAGCCACACAGAGGGGTAGTGTGGCTCTCAAATGAAGCATGGAAGCTACTATAAGGCTTGGAAGCCCTAGAACTTGACCAACTTGGTAGTGTAGAAGCATAGGGTTGGCTAGGACCTCACTAGGCCTAAATTAGCATGCTACAATGAGCTACCAAGCTAGGGGCTTGCTTCTGTATACCAGGGAATTAGATTCTAGCAGGCCCCTTGCTTCTTGACAAAAGTTATAAATAGGGAATTTTACCATAGCCCGAGCGAGATTTCTTGAGCGAAATAAAATCCGAGAAAATATTTAAATGGCATGTACTTATGCTTTGTAGAGAAGGTATGAATAAGAGCCAACAAAATTTTTCCAAGGTTGAGCACTCAAAATGGATGACATTTTGAGCATGATCCTCTATGCAAAGGTCCCAATGAGGCACAATAGTGGAAGTGATACATCAAAGGGAAAATTCAAAAATATGAGGTTATTAACCCATAAAATGGTCCTACCACCATGAATGCACAAAGTTCCATCAAAGCATGCTTGATTCATCTACTCATAAATGGGGATCCAATCCAATGGTTTCACACCCATTGTAAAGTCGGCTGTTATAGCAATGTGATCTCCACAAATAGACATGCATCAAGAATCATGTAAAAATAATAGAAAATGTATGAGAATCTCCACAAGTTGAACGAAAAAAAATCTCTTCCTTGCAATGACTATGAGAGGAGTTAGTATAGTAATGAAGCAAAATAGAATGAGATTGTGGCATAGTGAGGGCATAACATGTCAATGAAACCTATGGAATAGGTAGTTGCAACTCATCAGGCTCTAGATACCCCTATTCAACAAGACTAGACTCGTTAATTGTCTACTTTGAACCCTTGTGAGAAATGTGTGCAACATATAAAACAATTCATATTACAATTTTTCACTACAGTATTCCTCACTATAGCGATGTTGAAACAAATTGGGGAACTAGGAGCCCCCTTGCACCAACATGACGGTGACGGGCCACACATAGCTCCTTGTTTTCATTATTATTTTTTTAATACACACTCATGTGATTTGTGATATGTATGATTCATAACCACATGCTTCAATATTTTTATACACTTGCTCACATAAAGTCCATTTCACATGAATGACTTGTTGCTAATATATTGGTAATTAATTTTGCAAACTTAAAATGTTTCCATAGTTGGTTGCAGGTCCTATTGTTGGTTGCTAGTTAAAGACTGGTTCCCTTTTTTCTCCACCTCTTAGGCATGAAGTGGGAGGGCAATCACAAGAACGATAAACATGGTCTAGCATGCAGGCTCTCTTTTTAGTTAAAAATAGTCTTTTTTTAGAATCTAAAAAATCAAATTTTCATACTATTCTTGTTGTTTTTTCACACCAGATAAACGTAAACTGTGTTGTTTCCATTTACAAGATAACCTTGTGACCTATCCCTTAGCTTCCATTACATGAGGGCCACAAATGGCTAGTGTGTTGAACTTTGTGAAAAATGACCGTAGAATAACATATCTTTACCTAGCTAAAATTACAAAATCTTTATTACATTCCAAGCTTTTCTTTAAGAAAACTAATAAAATTTTAAAAATTTTAATTTAATTACTAGCAAATTCTACAACTTTGACATATGAAGTGGAAGAAGTGCCATTATTTCTTGCATTCAAAAAATGTTATTGGAAAGCCATAGTGTGTTTCACATGACCAAAATAGATCCTCCTTGTAGACCCTGCGCCGGCACAGGGCATGGGGCAATGCGCGGAATTACATAAGCTGCCCAAGCACCCATGCATTGATGCAGGGGCCTTGGGGGAAGTGCGAGATGTAGATTACAAGAGTTTTCCACCTCCATCGCTATGCCACCTTGATCACGTGGCACCAGGCTGCTCCGATCCCCAACCTCTTGAGTGAGATCATCTGCCCTCATCGTGACTCCTCGTCCATGGACCTATACGTGAACATCATTGATAGATTCCTTGACATGCAATTTGACATGAGCATGCTGGACTTCCTTCTCTTGTTGATGCTCTTGAGGAGTACATCGGCCCACCATATCTCCTTCTACTGTTCAGCCCTAGTTATGGCGAACTGCAGAAAGGGACCCTTTTGATTGCAAAAAGAATTTCCCATAGCTCATGAGCCATCCAATTAAATAAAAAACCTAAACTATACGCCTTGAGAAGAAGTACCCATGTGAGTTGCTCTACATTGCGTCCCCTGATCACTTTGTCCCTTGTTTGGAAATCCTCATTAGGACTCTCCAGCTCTAACACAGACTAGTTGGGGTTCTCCATTTTCACCAGAGAAGGCACAAGGCTATAGGGATGTGATGGAAAAACCTGGAATGGTTGAGTATCTGGTAGGCATTTCTCATTTTCTTTTTGACAATCTGCATTGGACTCCGCTCGCTACGATAATTGTGTTGATCGTAAAAGCCTCCGTACTCCTGTCGATGCACCGCTCACCCTCAAACTTGCATGAAAAAATTTATGTTGTAAAATCAAGTTAATCATGCTTATAATATATTATATATACAAATAAAACTAAAATTTCAACAAGGTGGAAGATGTGCCTTTCACTGCGATTAGGAGAGAGAGAGAGAGAGAGAGAGAGAGAGAGAGAGAGAGAGAGAGAGAGAGAGAGAGAAGAAGAAGAATAATAACAAGAAGAAGACGAAGAAGAAAAAGAGATAGGATTAACAAGAAGAAGGCGGAGAAGAAAAAGAGATAGGAAACCATGCAACAAGAAATTGTGGAGACCTATGGTGGCAACAAATTAAAGGTGGGTCCATTCGATCATCAATGGGTGTTGCTTGTAGGTCAACTGAGCACATATCTTGACCTAGCACATATCGGCACGAAACAAACAACAAATCAAGGATGGTTCCTTTGAGAAGAGAACCGTCTTGGCTATAGTAATGTGAGAAGAGGTCTTCATCGTGACGAGCACAAGTTACAACAATGTCAGAGCATAGACTGCAATAGTCCATGCAGTAACATAGGAGTTATAGCCAATAGTGTTTTCCAAGACAACCAAAAGTTAGCACATGAGGCCATCACGGGTTAACAATCAGAACATGGACTTGCATCAACATATAAAATTTAGAACTTTGACTTGCATTAATAGATTCAACTTTTTGAAGCAATAATAGACATTTTCTAAACATGCCAATTCACTTGTATGTTAATCGACCCATAAAATAGAGATGGAATTGACTTGCATTAATAGATTCAAATTTTTGAAGCAATAATAAACATTTTCTAAACATGCCTTCACTGCCAGTCAAGATTTGAGGCAACCACAAGAGATTCACTTGGATGTTAATCGGCCCAAAAAAATAGAGATGGAATTGGCGATTGCTGGCAAGCAGAATCTAGAGCCAATTGAACCTGGAATATGTAACTTATAGCAATTACATGAAGTTGAATACAACCAATACACATACCTTGTCTAACCCATGCTACATAGCTGCATTTAAACCCATGTCTTAGTGGCAAGGCTTTGTAATTCATTGGCACAAAACAACATGCAACTGCACATTGTTGGCAAGCACAAGTTGCAAGGATTTGCAAACAGCTCCCCCAATTTACACAAGAGATGCATGGAACTGGCCATGGCTACTAAGGACCAATTATAGGAAGCGGGCTCCATCACCTTCCTCTTGCTCATGGAAGAGGGATCCATCAACTTGGCTAGCAACAGCTGCTAATCAGAACATGGGTTGGTATACATAATGTAGGCTGTTACACCTAACGCCTGTATTTTTTGCTAAGGTAGCAATTTTATAGCTTATCATTTTTTTAGCTTAGCATTTCTGTTTCTATAGTAGCATTTATGTAGCTCCTTGTTTTGTTTAAAAGCTTTTTGCAACTGGCTAGACACTATAAGAGCATGTCATCGCCGCTTATGAGAAGTACAACACAAGGTAGTCATTGTTGTCGATGACTAATACAACACAAAGGTATTCAAAAGTACTAGAACTACCCATTATCACCACACATCCAATTAGAGAGGACAATGTGCCATATTTATCCATCGTCCATGCTATGATCTTGTATTGAAACCATTTCTTTTTAAGTCTTTGGTCGCCCGGATTTTCACTCGCTTGAAAATACTCGCTCGGGGATATGGATTTCTCTATATAGGCACTGAGAGATTGAAAGTCAAATGGATTTACGAGGTGGTTAAGTGTTAATATGCTAATTTTCCTTTATAATCTCTATACAATTATGTCATCTTTCTCTATGCTAGAGTCTCTATTAACTACTCAATTTGTTTGCATAATCAATAGTTATTGTGCTAATCATTAGTAGATTAAGCTTAATTGAGTAGTTAAGAATGGTAATTATGCTCTCATTAAGCATAAATCATCGTTAATTTATTAGTTAAATATTATACGTACTTATAATTAGAAAAAATAGTGTCAAGCTTAATTTTGCTTAGCTAACCTATAGCCTAATTAGAAAAATTAAAGTTAGAATTGGATTCTCTATTGCATGGTTAAGAGACCTATTACACTTATTTTTTGGCAGAGGAGTTCTTTTTGTGAAAAACTAAGTTGAATTTAATTTCCCTAAACCTTTAGGATATTAGGAAGGGAAATGGTACCGTTATGCTAGTCAATTTTTCACTTTTTGTATATTTTTAGCTAGTTTTAAGATTCCTAGGATATAAGAAATTGCATTAATCATTCATATGACATTTAGAAATAAAATTCTTATAACCAAAGGTTTCTTTTGATCTTAGAATTTTTTATAAAAAAATTTGCAAGAAATTCTAAGGTCATTCATTATTAATTTTGGCCATTTTTATCTTAAAAGAATGCTAAAATTAGGCTTGAATTTTAGAAAAATATCGAAGAAAAAAACCAATAACTTGGTGTGATAGTTCTTTGTTAGAATAAGCAAAGATAAGTAGGAGAAGCCTAAAATGTTGGGCCAACCTAGACGTACTTCTATCACAACGACATCGGTGCCAACTTGGACATCGTCTCACACCATGACAAAATAAGAAGTCCACCATATTCCATTGGGCCAACTTGGATGTACTCCCATCATAGCAACATTGGTGCACCCTGGGCATCATCTCATGCCGCAACTACTAGCACCTGATATCAATGCTAGTAAGTAGAGAGTCCAAGAGAAACAGTACTTCGAACTTCTTATTTTATCGTAGCATGAGATGACATCCAAGTTGGCACCGATGTTGTTATGGCGGGAGTACACCCAATTTGGCTCAGCAAGTTACTTTGCCAAGCGGTATGGGATGCTCAAGGATGGCAAGAGATTTTTTATGAATAATGTATATATAGATATGTCCTAAGAGAAACCTATGCCAAGAGTGTCTTGGAAAAATTTGACCTACTCCTTTGTTTTTAAAAGAATATCTTCAATTTTGTTGATGGAATGAATATGTGAGATAAACTAATAAAGAACTTGAATGTTTTTCACACCGTGATAGTAATTAGAAAACAAAAAAGAAGTGGTGTGAGTACAGTGTGGAAAGTGGGAGAATGAAGCCACGATGGCAACGTTCTATGAATAGGTGGACCCAATCGATTGGGTGGCTTTCCAAAGAATTTTTTTCCTTTTTGCTAGCCTATCTGATGTTATGCCTTAGGGACCAATGAAAGTTAATGGGTGTGCCTCTGAAAGCTATGGGTTAAAAAGCATCAAGCTTAGCTGCCCTAGAGTATGCACTCTTTAAGTTGACTTCTGTTTAGATGTGTAACATTGTAGGCTATAGAGAAGCTCAACAATAAGTCTCTTGCTTGAGGATCTTCGACCACCCTATTTCAAAGGGGAAGAAACTCACGTTGAACGTGATCCTCAAGCATGGCTTGAAAAAATGGATGCTTATTTTACTACTTCTAGAACTTCCAGTGATAATAAAGCTATGTTAGGCATGGTCCATCTTACCTGTGATTCTAAGCTTTGGTGGAAGCAACACTACAAGGATATTGGTGTGGCAAAAGACAGCCAAATCTGAAAAGACATTATGATTGCTGTAAAAGAATGATATCCCCCACATGCTCACAAGTCTCTTAAGATGAACGAGTTCTTCAATCTACACCATTATCATCTTGATTTAGAAGAGTATTACTCAAAATATGTAACCCTTAGGTGCTATGCTCCTCAAATGTCTGTAGAACAACAAGTAGCCCATTCTTGTCAAGGTCTAAATGCTCCTATGAACACATGTTTTGAAGCAACGAGGCCAACTAACCTATATGATGCTCTCCTAAGAGCCAAATTCTTAGTTAAAGAAATGGCTAACTCTGAAAGGGGGAACAATGGGAATCCAAGAAATGATGCTAGCAGAGGAAGGCCCTTGAGTTCGAATCAAAGGTCAAATAACCCACCCTATCAACCTCAATTTGTAGCTGCAACTCAAGTAGTTGGAGCTCCAAATTATGATTTTTGATGCTTCGAATGCAATGAGCTAGGACATTTTACAAACACTTGTCCAAGGCACGCTTTAGCTACAAATACCCATGTTCAAGGAAGAGGAGAGAAGATCCACCGTGGGGGAAGAAACGGTGGATGAGGACAAGAGTGCAGAAGAGCTTTTGCAAGAGTTCATGCTGCCATAGAAAACCAACCCTAGAAGAAGAGAAAGAGGAAATAGTAACTATTCATGCTACTATCAACAACCCATGGAACATCACCAATATGCTATCATTCAAGCATTTGCAAATCCCCAAGGTGAATCATTTGATCTTCTTATTGATTATGGTAGTACTCATTCATTTTTGTCACCAAGATGTTGAAGAAGGTTAGGGCTTAATCAACATCCGACAAGAAAAATGAGGGTAGAAGTAGCAAACAAGAAGTCGCATCTCAATACTCTGTGGGTAATACAGAATTTGAGTTAAGGGGGTTGTACTACTTTAGCTACCTTTTGAACCCTTCCAATAGGTATTTATGATGGAATTCTCGGGATGGACTAGTTAATTAGCCATCATGTACATAACCATTGTGCACAAAAATGCCTATCATTTATTGACAACCAAGGCCAAGAAGTATCGGTTCAAGGAATTAACGGACGACCAAAGTCTCATTTGGTCAAAGAAAATCATCTATTGAAAGCTCTTTGCAAAGGAGAATAGATTTTTGCAGTCTAACTCAATGAGGTAGAAGAGAAAGATTTTCACCCTGAACCATTAGGAAATTTCGGAGGTCATTTGGAGGGCCTTCTAAGAAAATGTATTTTTTGCACTCTCTCTCTAGAAAATATGGCGAATAATAGAGGTGGGTATTTCATGGTAAAAGTTCAAAAAGTGTACTTTAAGTAGATTCTTTACTCTTCTGAACATTCGTCCGTAATGATTGAGGGATAATCTTCTTTTCAGCTGCATTGAAGGAACCTCGTCCACATGGAGGGAATGAGGCTAACATGGAGGGACAAAGGCACAACTACTATTCACTTTCCATTAAACCTGCACATTTGGCTAATGGCGCACTCCTCAAATGGCACAAATGTTACCCAGAAACGAGCCAAATATCACCTTCACATTGATTTGGACAATGAGTACCAACCATTGATTAAGCGTAGTAAAACAAACATATACCTCCTGCTTCCATAGACACGCTCAGAGCTCAGGGAGCTAAACACACAGATATCTAGACGAGAGGCTCTCTCTACCCTAAGAATCCAATGACTAATGCGTCTCCACCGTTTGTCAATCCTACAAGCTTATTGACCTTTGCTGGTGATGGAGAAAAGGTCCTTCTGGGTTATTGTAAATCTCTTACAAGAGAAGCTGAAACTTATAAGGGCATTCTCCAAGCTCAACAATGTGAGATTGTTCGCCTTTCACATTTACATTCTACACATCAGGTTACCATTTTGCAACACAAAACAGAGGTACAAGAACTGAAAGGAAAGGTACGAAGTTGTCAAATGAAGGACACCATCTTGGGTGGTCGTATCCGAAAGAAGAAATTGCGCAATCTTGAAACATTGCAGGTTGCATCCGGAGGTCTCAAGAAAAGAATCCGAGCATTAAGGTGATGCTTCTTGGTTGGCTACATTGTCTTAGTTAAGTAATCTTTTTGTTTTTTCTTGTTATGCATTGTTTTCATGTGCCTAAATAGTGTTAGTGAAGCAAATTTTCTGTTATTTGCTTATGCATTGTCTTCATGTAGAGATTCAATCTATCCTGACAAGGAAAACATTGACCCCAAAGCCAATATAGGAAAGAGATTGAAGCCACTTATAAGTAGAAGCCTGGCATCAGATATAGTACATGACAAGAAGTTTAAGGTCCTACAACGAAATGTAGTGGACCGCTTTATTTCAGAGAACTCGGTGCCTGCAAAAGACATACAAAGCACACTTGATTCACTTGGTGTAAGCAAAAGAGGATATTCGGCTATACAACAATCTGTCTCATCCGTCTTTGTTAAGAAGGGTATAAAATCCAAACTTTTACCATCAGCCTCAAGTGTTTGGAAAGAGAGGCTTCAGCTTAACGAGGCACAGGGAGACTATCTTGGATAGCCCTTTCATATTAAAGCAACTTACAGTGGCTATGGAGAAAACATGGCATATGATGAGTTCAATAATATTTTTATGGACCTGCAGATGTTACAGCAGAGAATGGTGGAGTTTTACAACATCACATTTGAAGAGTCACGAGGGGTATTACATTTTGTGTTAAAACTGGATGAGTGTGAGCTTGTTAAAGAGAAAAAGCTAGAGCGTGTTACGATTACTTTAATGAATAGAGCCCTCTCAAAGTGTCCCAGTGATGATCCTTTGTACTTTAGTGTTCAATCAGAATCTAACATATGGTGGCTTGGTGCGTTTGAGGTAAGCGAGATTCTCAGGTAAGCTCAAATGTTCACATCTACTTAAGTCTCATTTATTTTGTGTTGCAGGCAAAGAAAAAAGATCATGAGATTCTATATTGGGTGTTCCATCGAACTAATATTCCGGAGGTGATTGATAAACAGACTAACCAGGGAGAGGTACTACGTCTAGATGTAAAGGGAGACTTTCAAGTTCAGTGGCATCTTGCAGGTGACCTCAAAACATTAAAATGCATGTATAATTGTGGAATGGGTGCAATGGCAAAGTCGCCGTGTTTGTTTTGCATGGAGCCTGCAAAGGTCATGGACCCAAAGTGGTGGAGAAAAGCTCCAACACGTCACATTGAGGACACTGCTTTTCGACCGATTTTGAAAATACCACTTGTGAATGTCCACATCTGTACAATGCATGCCCTTTGTACAATTGTGGAGAAATTGGTCTACTTATATATCGGGTTTGCTTGGAAGATTAAGAACTCAGCAGAGCGACAAGTAGCCCTGCAGTGCTTAGAATTGGTACTGTCGGATATGGGGCTTCATGGTGGCAATTTGAAAATCCAGCGGGATGAAAAGAGATCAACTGCTGAGAAGGATGTCCCATGCAAACCATCCATCGGTGGGGTGAAGGCACGGAGGTTTTTATCTAAACCCCAAGGTACAAGAGATCCGAAGCTAACAAAACATGGAAAAATATATAACACATCTTATGTTAGCAAGGTAGAGTATCAGAGCTGGAAAAAGCTACATATTGCAGTCAAAGACCAAGAACCAACTACTCGTAACGCGAAGGCTGAGGTTTGGCGATCAATAGACATCCTATTTTTGATGTGCGACAAAGATGACTGGTCACAAGGTGATATGAACAAGTTCAAGGAGAATCTCAACCTTCTCAAAAAATCATTCAAGACAGCATGGGCAGACACCCAAATTACTCACTACATGGTATTATCGTGTATTTGATTCTATTTTATGTGCAACTATGTGAGTGTAAAACATTCTAACTAATCTGTTTTCATATCCAGCACATCATCTTCAATCATTTACCATATTTTATACAAAAGTATGGAAACCCGGAAATATGGAATACCCAAGGGATGGAAAAGTCTCATTACATGGCGAGAAATGCTTATTTCAGGCACACACGACATGGTGGCTCTCGAATCAAGGCTAACAGTTTGAGAGAACTATTTGAATGGTTCTATCGTAGAATCATTCATCGAATGCAGGCAAAAGAAGTCTTGGCCTCTTCAACAACAACACAAGCCATCAGACATTTACAACAACAAAAAGTTAAAAGATCAATGGCATACAACAACTCCGGTGCTCGTGAAAGTCAACGAAGGTGGAGAGAGACAATGGTGTATGTGAACCACAAGTGGAGAAAGATACTCTGAGTGGATGACATTGTACAAAATTTATGTAATACATGATCTTATACAATTGCTACTTGAAGTGTATCAAGATTTTGAAGGTTCAATTTTGTTTTTTGGCACATCACCCTTGTAACGAATCATGAGATGTTTGCCATACTCTAAAAGTTCATCTGGGTTTTGTTTACCAAGAGCTAGTGCCATTGATGAGTAAGTGTAGTAATACGCTAACCGACCACCTGTATAGCCCGGGCAGTAACCAAAACAATCTCTAGCAAACACTTTGTCCACAAGAATGACTTTATATGCACTTTTGGGCAGCACGGGTCCACCCAAGAAGCGTGATAGTGTCTTGAATGTGTAAGTTGCTATTGAACCCTCTTATGACA